>NC_069501.1:176061003-176361003 GCF_027579735.1 Bombina bombina
ATTTTAGAATGACTGTGTGTGTGCGTGAAGACAGGATTTGACTTCATTATCTCTGATTTGCCATCTCTAAGGAATATACTTATTCTACCTGATTAAGTTATACCAACTCAACTATCTCAAACTAATTTCAACCTTATCCATAAAAGATTTCAAAAGTAACTGTCTCACTGTATCTATTCAGGTAATTTAAACCACCATTACCTGCTTAGATTACAAAAGAGAAACACATCCCTTATTTAACTGAGGGATTTTGGTTATATTTCAAACCCTTTATACAAAAGTATACAAGATACTACATAATATTCAAGCCTTAAAAAAGAAGGGTTTATATATAACATCCTAACATGAATCCTCAGGAAGTAAAAAATGAGTTAACCAATATATATCAAAAATTGGATTACTTAAATAAAGGGTTAACTGAAGTGCAAGCAGAAACTGCTGCATTAAGAGCTTTAATACAAGACTGCCTGTCTAGTAAAAGTGCTGAAAGCCCAGAACCACATGTTCACTATCCCCAACCATTTTCTGGTAAAAGGAATGAGTTTAGGGATTTTAAAAATGCCTGCCATCTACTTTTTTCTCTAAGACCACGTACATATGATACAGAGAGAATCAAAGTATGTACAACCATTTCCTTTTTACAAGGGGAACCAAGAACATGGGCTAATAGGTTCTTTGAAAGTAATAATCCTATCTTAGACTCACTACAGGATTTTTTTCGAGCAGTTACAAACCAATATGAGGATTCCAACAGTCAAATTAATGCAGATACAAAGCTACGTTCCTTAAAGCAAGGAAAAAGAACCGTTGAGGAGTACACAACCGAATTCCAAATGTGGGCGGAAGACTCCCAATGGAATGAGATTAGTTTGCGTAATCAATTTCATTTAGGACTATCAGAAAATTTAAAAGACGAACTCTCCTGCCTGGATGCCCCTGATAGTCTCCTATCTTTGATAAAACTCAGTACAACTTTAGATAGAAGACTCCGTGAAAGAAAGGCTGAGAAAGCAGGTTATGATGTCATACCAAAACGTCTCTTCAACTATACCTCTACTCAGGAAAGATCTAATACCAGTACGCCTATGGAAATCGGAGTCATCAAAGGCCCTCTAACACCAGAGGAAAAACCCAGGAGAAGGATGGAAAATTTGTGTCTTTACTGTGCTCATAAAGAGCATACTGTTTCCTCATGTCCTCAACTTCTGAAGCAAAAGAAGGGTAAGCTATCCCACAGTACTCATTTGTATAATATAACATTGGATACACAAATTACTTTATTTTTTTCATTACAGTGGGACCAGAGAAACATCTAATCTAAAGCTTTGGTTGATTCAGGGGCTTCACGGAGTTATATAGATACTACCTTTGTTAAGAATAATAAAATACCTATTGTGTGTAAAGCAAAACCTCTCTTTGTCAAATTAATAGATGGTTCACTGATACAACAAGGTCCAATAACCCATCACACCATACCTTTACTTTTAACCACTAAGGAAGGTCATACTGAGTATATCTCATTTGATTTAATTCCTATATCATTACACACAATGATTCTGGGGTTTTCCTGGTTACAGAAACACAACCCGAATATTGATTGGTCTCAAAATAAAATAACATTAAGTTCTTCATATTGTTTGAAGACCTGTTATCCACATTGTACCATAGCTACTCTAGAGAATGGGATACCCAGACCTTATCAGGATCTGGCAGAGGTTTTTGGCCTAAAAGAGGCAGAAAATCTTCCTCCACACAGGGAATTCGATTGTCCGATCGATTTAATACCTGGGTTACAAGTTCCACACGGGAAAATATATCCTCTCTCTCAAACCGAACTAGCTTTTGTAAGAGCTTACTTAGACGATAATCTGCGTAAAGGGTTCATTTCACATTCTACTTCCCCTGCAGCAGCAGGTATGTTTTTAGTTAAAAATAAGGATGGGACAATACGTCCAATTATTGATTACAGAGCACTAAATGATATTACTTTAAAGAACAGATATCCACTATCGTTAATTCCAGAGCTTCTTGAATGCTTACATGACGCCACCATTTACTCTAAACTTGACTTAAAGGGTACTTATAACTTAATAAGAATCAAACAAGGTGACGAATGGAAAACAGCGTTTAGAACACGTTATGGTCTTTATCAATACAACGTGATGCCTTTTGGCTTAAGTAATGCGCCCGCTACATTCCAACACTTTATTAATGAAATCTTTCGGGATTTGTTGGATGTATGTGTTATAATTTATTTGGATGACATCCTCATTTATTCTAAAACATTGCAAGATCATGAGAAACATGTATGATGGGTGCTTACTAGGTTAAAAGAACACAAATTATACGCTAAACTTGAGAAATGTTCTTTTCACGTTCAAGAAATTAAGTTCTTGGGTTATATTATAACACCAAATAAAATCATGATGGATCCAGAAAAGGTTTCTGCAATTGTAAATTGGCCAGCCCCCACAACTGTTAGAGCTCTACAAAGATTCATTGGGTTCTCAAATTTTTATCGACGGTTTATAAAAGATTTCTCACTAATTGTGAAACCACTAACACAACTAACTAGTAAGAAACAAAGATTTATTTGGACCAAAGAAGCTCAATTATCTTTTGAGACTCTTAAGAATCAATTTGTTACTGCACCAGTTTTAACATTACCCAATTTCGATACTCAATTTATTCTTGAAGTAGACGCTTCAAATACTGGTATTGGGGCAATTCTTTCACAAAAGAATAAAGAAAAGACAGAAACCCATCCTATAGCCTTTTATTCAAGAATGCTCACTACTGCCGAAAAGAACTATAGTATAGGGGATAAAGAGCTACTGGCAATAAAATGTTCGCTAGAACACTGGAGACACCTCCTTGAAGGTTCTAATCTCCCTTTTATGATTTTTACTGATCACAAGAACTTAGAATACTTAAAGAAAAGTAAAACACTTAATTCACGACAAGCCCATTGGTCCATCTTTTTAGATCGATTTAACTTTTTAATTACATATAAACCAGGGAAACTCAATGTTAAGGCAGACGCCTTATCTAGAATGTATGAAAAAGGTCTGTCTGATGATCTTGAGTTTGTAATACCTGAAGAAAAGTTTATTGGAGTTATATCTTCTCTAGAAAAATAAATACTTGATGTACTAAATAAAGACTCTAACATACCTGGATCTTGTAATAAGGAGCCACAGACTGGACTATATGATTACATCAGGAAGCTGTTCATTCCTGAATCTTTAAGGGAAGCTATCCTTAAACAAACCCATGATGGAACTTTAGCCGGTCACCTTGGTATCCAAAAAACTATAGAATTAACTAGAAGAAATTTCTGGTGGCCTGGAATGAACCACACTATTTACCTATACATATCAAGCTGTGATGTTTGTGCTAGAAATAAAATTTCTCATAAAAAAACAATAGGCCTCTTAACACCTCTGCCTATCCCAGATAAGCCATGGGAGACCATTTCAATGGATTTTATTGTTGATCTTCCTAACTCTCAACATTACACTTCCATACTAGTCGTAATAGACCATCTAACACGTTTGGCTCATTTCATACCTATGAAAGGTTTACCTTCTGCTCTAGCAACAGCTACAGCTTTTCTAGATCATATTGTAAGATTACATGGATTACCCACCGTAATAATTACGGACAGAGGTACACAATTCACCTCTTCTTTCTGGAAATCCTTATGTAAATTACTAAAAGTAGATAGTAGATATTCTACTGCATTCCACCCCCAAACAAATGGACTAACAGAAAGAACGAATCAAACCCTTGAACAATATCTAAGGTGTTTCATTACCTACTTACAGGATGATTGGATTAATTATATCCCCATGGCAGAATTTTCCTACAATAACTCTGTTTCCACTTCTCTTAAAATGTCACCATTCTTTGCTACTTATGGATTCAATCCCAACACCATATCGCTTTCTAAAAAAGAAGTAAATTCACCTACTGCCACAGAATTCACTAATGCTTTACAAGAAAGGTTAGATCATTTGAAGGATCACCTCTCAAAGGCAAAAGACTATCAAAAACGTAACTATGATCAACATCATAGTCCAAGTCCTACTTACCAAATAGGTGATCAAGTTCTACTTTCCATCAGGAACCTCAAGTTACAGATACCATGCAAAAAACTTGCCAATCAATTCCTAGGACCTTTCACAATTGATAAGATTGTTAACCAGAATGCAGTTAGACTCATTTTACCTGATTCTTATAAGATACATTTCACATTTCATGTGTCTCTCATTAAAGCTTATTCCGCTATAGACCATCACAGTATCAATCTTAGACCTCCGCCTATCTTGGTGGAGAATCAAGAAGAGTTTAAAGTTGAGTCTATTCTTGATTCTAGAATAAGACGGCATAAGCTGGAATATTTAATAAAGTGGAAAGGTTATGGTCCAGAGGAAAATTCCTGGCAAAGGCCTACTGAGATACATGCACCTCGTTTGGTTACTGCTTTTCATCGTCGTTACACAGAGAAACCTCGGATGGAATCCCCTGGGGTGATTCCTTGACTGGGGGGATATGTGATATTCCTTTTAGGATTATCCCCTCCCACCTAATTAACTTTCCTTTATTAGGCAGTAGCTTCCAACACTCATTGCCTGAATATTGAAGCATACTGCTACGTTTGCTCTCCAGTGCCTAAACCTACTAGCTATCCGCCTCTACAACTGATTCCCTTGAGGACTTTCTTCCTGTTCTGATTACAGATCCATACGCATCCGGATCTACATCCTCAGCGTTCCGGAAACTAAGCCACGCACACACAGCTTCTCACCGCCGTCGGCGGTCACAGCTCAGCTCTGCTCTTACCGGATCATTGTGGGGTATTGTATGTTGTCAATCCGGAAAATACTTACCTTGCTTTGTATCCTCTTCATGCCTCACAACCTGAATTGATTTATTCTGACACTTTAAGTTGCATTATTATACTTACCGCATTTTATTCTGTATAAGTTGTGCTATGAAAAACCGCATCTATCTCTGCTTACTAATTACATCAAATATAGGAATAATCATTTAACCTATATCGTTTGTGTGTTTTGGACTGCTTGGAACTGTATATATTTTAGAATGACTGTGTGTGTGCGTGAAGACAGGATTTGACTTCATTATCTCTGATTTGCCATCTCTAAGGAATATACTTATTCTACCTGATTAAGTTATACCAACTCAACTATCTCAAACTAATTTCAACCTTATCCATAAAAGATTTCAAAAGTAACTGTCTCACTGTATCTATTCAGGTAATTTAAACCACCATTACCTGCTTAGATTACAAAAGAGAAACACATCCCTTATTTAACTGAGGGATTTTGGTTATATTTCAAACCCTTTATACAAAAGTATACAAGATACTACACCTCCACTTCCAAACAACAGCTTCAAATTCAAAACCTACACGCTGCTTTTCACACATCCAGCTTGTCTTCTGTAACAGCCTGCACGCCGTATAGTGAGTGTTATTATAGCGCGCAGGCTGTTACAGAAGACAAGCTGGATGTGTGAAAAGCAGGTTTTGAATTTGAAGCTGATGTTTGTTAGTGGAGGTGCCGGTGGTGCAAGATTAGGCAGTGCTGAAAACTTAAAATAAATATTAAAATAAATAACACCTGAGTGAATTGAATTCTCCCACATGGCTGGCTCCTAGATCGTCTCTACGGCACATGCAGCAGCAGCTCCTTCTTTACAATCTGGCAGCGGCTCTGCTCTTCCCTCCAAGGCGCCAAATGTGACGTCACTCACTCAGCCCAAGACCAGCAGGCAGACACGCCTCCCCTGCAGCACTGATGCTGCTGATTGGATGTAAATGTAGCTCCATTATAGAGGCGGTTTTGAGAACCGCCTCTATTGGAGCGTGTATGGGGCCTGGTGAGCCACCACTGGGTGGCGCTTAGCTCCAAGTGAGCCAATAACATATTTCAGCATCCAGGTTGCGCAATCATGGAGGGCAGCGGTACGGCTCACTGCCTCCTTATTGCACAACATGGATGTCAGACTGTCAGAGTTGGATCACAGCATCGGGTGGCGCTGGCTGGGTGGGGGGGGGTCAGGGGGGGCATGGCCAAAAAAAACCCCGGGAAATATATATATATTTTATTATTAATCAGAAATAAAAGCTTATTTTCTCTGATTTCACAAAGGAAGGCGGTGCCTCCCCTGCCTCCTATCACTGCACGTCACATCTTGCAGGTGGGGTTGTGGCAGTTTAGAAGTTAATAGTGTAGAAGGGTAGTTTATGATGTGGGGGTGTGGAGGTTTAGGGGTTAATAGTGTAGAGGGGTAGTTTGCGATGAGGGTTGTGGTGTTTAGGGGTTTATAGAGTAATGGGGTAGTTTGCGATGTGGGGGTGTGGTGGTTTAGGGGTTAATAGCGTAGAGAGGTAGTTTGTGATGGGGTTGTGGCAGTTTAGTGGTTAATATTGTAGAGGGGTAGCTTGTGATGGGGGATGTGGCGGTTTAGGGGTAATAGAGTATTTTAGTATAATAGAGAATTTTAGTGCAACTGTTTTCTCTGGAAAAAAACTCTATACGTGACCTTTCAGGTTGCATAAAAAGTTTGAGTGTTAAATGCGATGGCATTTGAGCAATCGCATTTATTTGCAACTTGTAATAGGAGCGGACATTGCCACTTGGCACTGCCCAGAATAAAAAGAAATGCTAATATTCAGATAGAGCTAAATAAATAAAGATTATTTTTTTCCCGTAAGTTCACAGACCTCCCGCTTAGGTATGGAACTTTTTTAAAGGGCCACTAAACAAACAAGAATAGCATAATCAGTAAATGTCTAATGAAAAGATAATGCAAAAGCACTATGTTTTCATTTCAAATAAGCAGTAGATGTCTTTTTGACAAATTTTAAAGTTAGTTCTATTTTTCTTTCCACTGCATCATGTGACAGCCATCAGCCAATCACAAAATGCATATAGATATATTCTGTGAATTTTTGCACATGCTCAGTAGGAACTGGTGCCACAGAAAATATGCAAATATAAAGATTCAAATCCTTAAAACGTTTTAATCCATTAACAAAGCTGTTTGAAATTTAGCATTATAACTTATACTACTGATCGCCACACAGCTTAATGCAAAATAATTATTTGAAAGAATGTCTGTTCTAAACCACACTACTACATTGAGCTAGATTTATATATGCCAGTGAGATTGCTGAAGGGCCTCATTCAGACGAGATCACATTCAAAATTAATTGAGCATCTCTTCCTCTATTGTTTCATTAGTGAACGTTCCTGCCATTAACATCTATAACTGCATGTGGTGCTCAATACATAAAATCTCCCATATGAAATGAGAACCTATTTTCTCCAACATAGGTGTGTCCGGTCCACGGCGTCATCCTTACTTGTGGGATATTCTCCTCCCCAACAGGAAATGGCAAAGAGCCCAGCAAAGCTGGTCACATGATCCCTCCTAGGCTCCGCCTTCCCCAGTCATTCTCTTTGCCGTTGTACAGGCAACATCTCCACGGAGATGGCTTAGAGTTTTTTAGTGTTTAACTGTAGTTTTTATTATTCAATCAAGAGTTTGTTATTTTAAAATAGTGCTGGTATGTACTATTTACTCTGAAACAGAAAAGAGATGAAGATTTCTGTTTGTAAGAGGAAAATGATTTTAGCAACCGTTACTAAAATCGATGGCTGTTTCCACACAGGACTGTTGAGAGGAATTAACTTCAGTTGGGGGAAACAGTGAGCAGACTTTTGCTGCTTGAGGTATGACACATTTCTAACAAGACGATGTAATGCTGGAAGCTGTCATTTTCCCTATGGGATCCGGTAAGCCATTTTTTATTACATAAAGAAAAAAAGGGCTTCACAAGGGCTTTTAAGACTGTAGACATTTTCTGGGCTAAAACGATTTATATATAAGCATATTTTATACCCCATAGCCTTGAGGAATTATTTTAATCTTGGGAACTATGTAAAATAACCGGCAGGCACTGTATTGGACACCTTATTCTCTAGGGGCTTTCCCTAATCATAGGCAGAGTCTCATTTTCGCGCCTCTATTGCGCACTTGTTTTTGGGAAGCATGACATGCAGATGCATGTGTGAGGAGCTCTGATACATAGAAAAGACTTTCTGAAGGCGTCATTTGGTATCGTATTCCCCTTTGGGCTTGGTTGGGTCTCAGCAAAGCAGATACCAGGGACTGTAAAGGGGTTAAATATAAAAACGGCTCCGGTTCCGTTATTTTAAGGTTTAAAGTTTCCAAATTTGGTGTGCAATACTCTTAAGGCTTTAAGACACTGTGGTGAAATTTTGGTGAATTTTGAACAATTCCTTCATACTTTTTCACATTTGCAGTAATAAAGTGTGTTCAGTTTAAAATTTAAAGTGACAGTAACGGTTTTATTTTAAAACGTTTTTTGTACTTTGTTATCAAGTTTATGCCTGTTTAACATGTCTGAACTACCAGATAGACTGTGTTCTGTATGTGGGGAAGCCAAGGTTCCTTCTCATTTAAATAGATGTGATTTATGTGACACAAAATTTAGAGAAAATGATGCCCAAGATGATTCCTCAAGTGAGGGGAGTAAGCATGGTACTGCATCATCCCCTCCTTCGTCTACGCCAGTCTTGCCCACACAGGAGGCCCCTAGTACATCTAGTGCGCCAATACTCCTTACTATGCAACAATTAACGGCTGTAATGGATAATTCTATCAAAAACATTTTAGCCAAAATGCCCACTTATCAGCGAAAGCGCGACTGCTCTGTTTTAGAAAATACTGAAGAGCATGAGGACGCTGATGATATTGGTTCTGAAGTGCCCCTACACCAGTCTGAGGGGGCCAGGGAGGTTTTGTCTGAGGGAGAAATTTCAGATTCAGGGAAAATTTCTCAACAAGCTGAACCTGATGTGATTACATTTAAATTTAAATTGGAACATCTCCGCGCTCTGCTTAAGGAGGTGTTATCTACTCTGGATGATTGTGAGAATTTGGTCATTCCAGAGAAATTATGGGAAAGGCCCGGTAAAATGGACAAGTTCCTAGAGGTCCCGGGGCCCCCCGAAGCTTTTCCTATACCCAAGCGGGTGGCGGACATTGTAAATAAAGAATGGGAAAGGCCCGGTATACCTTTAGTCCCTCCCCCCATATTTAAAAAATTGTTTCCTATGGTCGACCCCAGAAAGGACTTATGGCAGACAGTCCCCAAGGTCGAGGGGGCGGTTTCTACTCTAAACAAACGCACCACTATACCCATAGAAGATAGTTGTGCTTTCAAAGATCCTATGGATAAAAAATTAGAAGGTTTGCTTAAAAAGATGTTTGTTCAGCAAGGTTACCTTCTACAACCAATTTCATGCATTGTTCCTGTCACTACAGCAGCGTGTTTCTGGTTCGATGAACTAGAAAAGGCGCTCAATAATAATTCTTCTTCTTATGAGGAGATTATGGACAGAATTCATGCTCTCAAATTGGCTAATTCTTTCACCCTAGACGCCACTTTGCAATTGGCTAGGTTAGCGGCGAAAAATTCTGGTTTTGCTATTGTGGCGCGCAGAGCGCTTTGGCTAAAATCTTGGTCAGCGGATGCGTCTTCCAAGAACAAATTGCTTAACATTCCTTTCAAGGGGAAAACGCTGTTTGGCCCTGACTTGAAAGAGATTATCTCTGATATCACTGGGGGCAAGGGCCACGCCCTTCCTCAGGATAGGTCTTTCAAAGCCAAAAATAAACCTAATTTTCGTCCCTTTCGCAGAAACGGACCAGCCCCAAGTGCTACGTCCTCTAAGCAAGAGGGTAATACTTCTCAAGCCAAGCCAGCCTGGAGGCCAATGCAAGGCTGGAACAAAGGAAAGCAGGCCAAGAAACCTGCCACTGCTACCAAGACAGCATGAGATGTTGGCCCCCGATCCGGGACCGGATCTGGTGGGGGGCAGACTCTCTCTCTTCGCTCAGGCTTGGGCAAGAGATGTTCTGGATCCTTGGGCACTAGAAATAGTCTCCCAAGGTTATCTTCTGGAATTCAAGGGGCTTCCCCCAAGGGGGAGGTTCCACAGGTCTCAATTGTCTTCAGACCACATAAAAAAACAGGCATTCTTACATTGTGTAGAAGACCTGTTAAAAATGGGAGTGATTCATCCTGTTCCATTAGGAGAACAAGGGATGGGGTTCTACTCCAATCTGTTCGTAGTTCCCAAAAAAGAGGGAACATTCAGACCAATCTTAGATCTCAAGATCCTAAACAAGTTTCTCAAGGTTCCATCGTTCAAAATGGAAACCATTCGAACAATTCTTCCTTCCATCCAGGAAGGTCAATTCATGACCACGGTGGATTTAAAGGATGCGTATCTACATATTCCTATCCACAAGGAACATCATCGGTTCCTAAGGTTCGCATTCCTGGACAAGCATTACCAGTTTGTGGCACTTCCGTTCGGATTAGCCACTGCTCCAAGAATTTTCACAAAGGTACTAGGGTCCCTTCTAGCGGTGCTAAGACCAAGGGGCATTGCAGTAGTACCTTACTTGGACGACATTCTGATTCAAGCGTCGTCCCTTCCACAAGCAAAGGCTCACACGGACATTGTCCTGGCCTTTCTCAGATCTCACGGGTGGAAAGTGAACGTAGAAAAAAGTTCGCTATCTCCGTCAACAAGGGTTCCCTTCTTGGGCACAATAATAGACTCCTTAGAAATGAGGATTTTTCTGACAGAGGCCAGAAAATCAAAACTTCTAAACTCTTGTCAAATACTTCATTCTGTTCCTCTTCCTTCCATAGCGCAGTGCATGGAAGTAATAGGTTTGATGGTAGCGGCAATGGACATAGTTCCTTTTGCGCGAATTCATCTAAGACCATTACAACTGTGCATGCTCAGTCAGTGGAATGGGGACTATACAGACTTGTCTCCGACGATACAAGTAAATCAGAGGACCAGAGATTCACTCCGTTGGTGGCTGTCCCTGGACAACCTGTCACAGGGGATGAGCTTCCGCAGACCAGAGTGGGTCATTGTCACGACCGACGCCAGTCTGGTGGGCTGGGGCGCGGTCTGGGGACCCCTGAAAGCTCAGGGTCTTTGGTCTCGGGAAGAATCTCTTCTCCCGATAAATATTCTGGAACTGAGAGCGATATTCAATGCTCTCAAGGCTTGGCCTCAGCTAGCAAAGGCCAAGTTCATACGGTTTCAATCAGACAACATGACGACTGTTGCGTACATCAACCATCAGGGGGGAACAAGGAGTTCCCTGGCGATGGAAGAAGTGACCAAAATCATCCAATGGGCGGAGACTCACTCCTGCCACTTGTCTGCAATCCACATCCCAGGAGTGGAAAATTGGGAAGCGGATTTTCTGAGTCGTCAGACATTTCATCCGGGGGAGTGGGAACTCCATCCGGAAATCTTTGCCCAAATTACTCAATTGTGGGGCATTCCAGACATGGATCTGATGGCCTCTCGTCAGAACTTCAAGGTTCCTTGCTACGGGTCCAGATCCAGGGATCCCAAGGCGACTCTAGTAGATGCACTAGTAGCACCTTGGACCTTCAAACTAGCTTATGTATTCCCGCCGTTTCCTCTCATCCCCAGGCTGGTAGCCAGGATCAATCAGGAGAGGGCATCGGTGATCTTGATAGCTCCTGCGTGGCCACGCAGTACTTGGTATGCAGACCTGGTGAATATGTCATCGGCTCCACCATGGAAGCTACCTTTGAGACGAGACCTTCTTGTTCAAGGTCCGTTCGAACATCCGAATCTGGTCTCACTCCAACTGACTGCTTGGAGATTGAACGCTTGATCTTATCAAAGCGAGGGTTCTCAGATTCTGTCATTGATACTCTTGTTCAGGCCAGAAAGCCTGTAACTAGAAAAATCTACCACAAAATATGGAAAAAATATATCTGTTGGTGTGAATCTAAAGGATTCCCTTGGGACAAGGTAAAAATTCCTAAGATTCTATCCTTTCTTCAAGAAGGTTTGGAGAAAGGATTATCTGCAAGTTCTTTGAAGGGACAGATTTCTGCCTTGTCTGTATTACTTCACAAAAAGCTGGCAGCTGTGCCAGATGTTCAAGCCTTTGTTCAGGCTCTGGTTAGAATCAAGCCTGTCTACAAACCTTTGACTCCTCCTTGGAGTCTCAATTTAGTTCTTTCAGTTCTTCAGGGGGTTCCGTTTGAACCCTTACATTCCGTTGATATTAAGTTATTATCTTGGAAAGTTTTGTTTCTGGTTGCAATTTCTTCTGCTAGAAGAGTTTCAGAATTATCTGCTCTGCAGTGTTCTCCCCCTTATCTGGTGTTCCATGCAGATAAGGTGGTTTTACGTACTAAACCTGGTTTTCTTCCGAAAGTTGTTTCTAACAAAAACATTAACCAGGAGATAGTAGTGCCTTCTTTGTGTCCGAATCCAGTTTCAAAGAAGGAACGTTTGTTGCACAATTTGGATGTAGTTCGTGCTCTAAAATTCTATTTAGATGCTACAAAGGATTTTAGACAAACATCTTCTTTGTTTGTTGTTTATTCTGGTAATAGGAGAGGTCAAAAAGCAACTTCTACCTCTCTCTCTTTTTGGATTAAAAGCATCATCAGATTGGATTACGAGACTGCCAGACGGCAGCCTCCTGAAAGAATCACAGCTCATTCCACTAGGGCTGTGGCTTCCACATGGGCCTTCAAGAACGAGGCTTCTGTTGATCAGATATGTAAGGCAGCGACTTGGTCTTCACTGCACACTTTTACTAAATTTTACAAATTTGATACTTTTGCTTCTTCTGAGGCTATTTTTGGGAGAAAGGTTTTGCAAGCCGTGGTGCCTTCCATCTAGGTGACCTGATTTGCTCCCTCCCTTCATCCGTGTCCTAAAGCTTTGGTATTGGTTCCCACAAGTAAGGATGACGCCGTGGACCGGACACACCTATGTTGGAGAAAACAGAATTTATGTTTACCTGATAAATTACTTTCTCCAACGGTGTGTCGGGTCCACGGCCCGCCCTGGTTTTTTAATCAGGTCTGATAATTTATTTTCTTTAACTACAGTCACCACGGTATCATATGATTTCTCCTATGCAAATATTCCTCCTTTACGTCGGTCGAATGACTGGGGAAGGCGGAGCCTAGGAGGGATCATGTGACCAGCTTTGCTGGGCTCTTTGCCATTTCCTGTTGGGGAGGAGAATATCCCACAAGTAAGGATGACGCCGTGGACCGGACACACCGTTGGAGAAAGTAATTTATCAGGTAAACATAAATTCTGTTTCTTAGCTTTTAAAACAATTACAACAGCAACAGCTTTGGAAACTGCTTAAAATGGTTTGTATTCGTAAAATATATGTGTCCGTTTTGATATAGAAAAGTAATCTCACTAGATAGAACTAAAGGTGTTTTGTTTGTTCTGTAATGTATTGAAGACATGTTTGTGATGACAGTATTATGGAATCCTTCACATCAGAGCTTGTTCTATGTCCAGAGAGGTGGACAATTATGAGATAGATGCTGTTCCACTTATTATAATGTAGAGTTACTTGTAACTCCAAGCAGTGACTAGGGATGGATACAAATCTCTATGAATTATGTCGTTTTAGAGTTAGGAGTTTGAGACGAGATATTAGTTTTACTCTTTTTATTCAACATTCTTTTTTGCAACTTTATTTAATGTCAAATACATTATGCTTACAATCCTTGTCCACCAATAAGAACACCACATTTTCAGCCAGTCATATGCAGGCAGAGAAGATTGTGATTTAGTAGCAAAGATGTTAGGCCAGATTGAGTGGAGCGCAAAATATTGCTTACGCCAGAGAGATATTTGCACTCCACTCAGTCATACCAGCTCACATAAAATGTGCGGTAGTATTACATGTAAAGCCACCTCACGTTCGCATTGCATGGAAGCTTTGCGCTCACAAGTGCACGCATCCATAGGTTCCAATGGGAGCCTCGTTCTTATGCCATCAAACATGCTGAAAACCTAGCAGTAAAGGGGGGAAGTCCGACAGCGCTGGGCAGCAAATATTAAATATATATGTATATGAATATACACATATTAACACATAAATATATACAGTACATACCTGTATATAAGCAAATACATATATATGTATAGAGAACACAAAGTCCTCATAGACCACAATGTAAAGGCACTTAAAAAAAATATTAATGAAAAAATCTGGATTTCGGAATAATTCTGGATTTTATAATTGTGGATTTGGGGATTTCTATCTGCATATGCTTTAGTCATAAATATGTCAGTTATTTGTATTTTCAGTACTGATATTATTTCATATAACATAAACTGGAACAGGAAATCAAAGGATTAATCTAGGGAAGTCCGTAATTTCTATCAATAGATTAAAAAGAGAAGGCTCAGTTTAATTACATGCCTTATTATAGAAAAATGTTAAGGGCCATTAAGCTGAAATTTTAAATTCTCATAAAATAGTTGATTATGCAGAATAAAATATATGTTCATTGTTTATTTTGACCACTTTTGCTGTAGTTTAAAGTGATGGTAAGCTCTTTAACTTGTAAATTATATCTTATCATTGTTAATGTTATGTATTGTCAAACCGCATAATTTTTTTTTAATTTCCAAATGTAAATTATCACTATTCTTTCTCTTATTTGTTACTCATGTTTGCAACGCAGCTCCCCGCATCGCTCCGCCCCTCTTACATGTCCGTAACAAAACTTTCTATTTACTCCTCTCTCCTCCCTCTACTAACGTCATCCGTAGTGCTCGTTCATGAAAGTAATTTAACTAACGCATGCGCATTTGTTTCCCTTACGTAAACATTGACTCGTGACAGTCAATGTCTACTTTTCACATTTGTAACGCGCACTTATTTGCTGTCTCTCGGTTGTTAGAGCGATCTCCATAAAGGTTATTATTGGCCATAATTAAATTTATGTTTATCTATAATAAACAATGAAAATGTTGTAATATTATCAATTATGTATTAGTATATCATTATGATCAATTCTCTATCTAAAACGAATGATAAACGTTTTTATAACAACGTTATACATGAAATCTAACTAAATTTTTTTATTTCTAAATCATATAAATAATATGTTTCAATTGAAATTTATTATATTTCCAGAATAGATATCTTATTCTAATTATATTTTGATGTTATCTAATTATTGATAATAATTATATAGTCAAATTCATTCTTACTTTGATATTTCAATAGATTTCTCAGTGTTTATATATATATATATATATATATATATATATATATTTATATTTCTCTATATCTATATATATATTTGGCTACATATATAGAGAGATATATACTTATAAATAGATTCAGAGATAGATATATATATATATATATATATATATATATATATATATATATATATATATATAATTCGATATATATATTTATATATTTATCGATATCTATATAAATTGATATTTAGAAATATATTCTTTGTTACATATGAATAATATATTAAAATATATATATATATTTATATATATACATATATATATATATATATATATAATTGGAAATAAATGATTTTAAATAAAATATTCATGAAATAAAGTAATATTACAATAGTCCCAAAGCCCTTTCAGACTTTACTTTTATTTTTAATGCTGTGGTCCCTCCCATTGCTTTCTATCCATACCACTCTCTTTATCTTTCTCTCTCTATCCCCATCTCTTTTGCGCTCTCTCTCCCCTATATTTTCAAATATCTCTCTCACCCATCTCATTTGTGCACCCTCTTTCCCCCCTCTCTTTCCAACTTTTTTTGCGCTCTCTTTCCCCCTCTCTATCTAACCTCTCTCTCTATATATCTACACTATCTCTGTATCTTCCATCTCTCTTTCTCTCTCTTTCCTTTCTCTCTCTCTCCTTCTCCCCTCTCTCTCTCCATCTCCCCTCTCTCTCCACTCTCTCTCTCTGTCTCTCTATCTCTCTATCTCTTTCTCCACCCTCTCTCTCTCTCCCCCCTCTCTCTCTATCAACCAGTCTCTCTCTATCGCCCCTGTCTCTGCCGTCTCTCTAAACTCTCTATCTCTAGCTAACATATTTTTATTTCTCTACTTTCTATCTTTTTATCTCTCCCCTCTCTCTTTCTCTCTCCCCTCTATCTTTCTCTCTACACTCTCTCTCTCTCTCTCCTTCTCCCCTCTCTCTCTAATCTATTTCTCTCTACCCTCTTTATCTCCTCTCTCTATCTCATTCTCTCTACCCTCTCTCTCCCCTCTCTCTTTTTCTTCTCTCTCTAAATTTATCTCTATCTCCTCTCTCTCTCTTCCCTCTCTCAAACTCTTTCTACCCCCTCTCTCTTTTTAACCCATTCTCTATCTATCTCTATCCCCCTCTCTATTCTATATAACACACTCTTTGTATCTCCATCTCACCGCTCTCTTCCTACCATCTCTCTCTCCATCTCCCCTCTGTCTATCCCCCTTTCTCTCTCCATCTCCCCTCTATCAATCCCCCTATCTCTATCTAAATCTCCAATTACTCTATCCCCTTCTCGCTCTCTTTCTCTACAGTGTCTCAGTCCTCTCCCTTTTTCTTTATCCCCTATCTCTTTCTATCTCCCATTTCTCAATCTCTATTTCATCTCACTCTTTCTCGCTCCAATATCGATTTGTCTTTTCCCTTTTCTCTTTCTATCTCTACCCTCTCTCTCTCTCTCTCTCTCTCTTCACTCTCACTTACTACTCTATCTCTCTCCTCTCTCTCACCTCTCTATATCCCCTCTCTCTCTCGTTTCCCTATCTCTTTCTATTTTCCTTTTTTTTTCTCGCTCTTGCTCCACTATCTATTACTCTTTTCCCTTCTCTCTTTCTATCTCTCCCCTCTCTCTATCCCTCTCCCTGTCTCTATTTCTACTCTCTATCTATCTCCCCTCTATTTTGTTCTTCACCTCTCTTTCTATTGTCTCTCTCACACTCTCTCTCTGTTCCCTTTTCTCTCTCTTCCCTATCTCCACCTCTCTATTCCCTTCTCTATCTCTCTCCATGTTCTCTCTCTATTTTTGTTTTCACATCTCTCTGTCTCCCTCTCTCTCTCTCACTCCCTCTGCCCTGTCTTTATCCCCTGTCTCTCTCCACTCTCTATCTCTTGCTCCCCTATCTCTTCCTCTCTATCCTCCCTCTTTTTTTCACTACCCACTCTTTTTCTCTCTCCCCTCTCTCTCTCATCTGTCTCTCACTTTTCTCTATCCCCTCTCTCTCTCT
The DNA here is from genome assembly GCF_027579735.1 of Bombina bombina. Lineage (NCBI taxonomy): Eukaryota > Metazoa > Chordata > Amphibia > Anura > Bombinatoridae > Bombina > Bombina bombina. Next base: position 176,078,207 of record NC_069501.1, read on the forward strand.
ATCCCCCCCTATCTATTTATATTTCCCCTTTCTCTTTATCAATCCCCTCTTTTTTTCTCAACTATTTATTTCTCTTTTCACAGTTCTCTATATCTATTTCTATCATCTCTATATCTCTTTTTCAATCCTCTATCTTTCTCCTGGCTCCCTCCTCTCTCTCTATATCCCCTCTCTTTCTCTTTTCTCTATATATCAAAAATTCTTTCTTTCCCATCTCTCTCTTCACTCTCTACAGATCTCTTCCCCCTCTTTCTCTCTGTCTAAACTCTATCTTTTCACTCTCTTAAACAGTCTATATTTTAACTTCTCTCTTCCCTTTCTCCAACTCTCTCTTCACCTCTCTCTTTCTCCCCTCTCTTTCTCTTCTATCTCTCTTAAACTTTCTCTATGTCCCCTCTCTCTATATTTCATCTCTCTCTCTCTCCACTTTTCTCTCTCTCTCCACCCTCTTTGTCTCCCTCTATTTCACATCTCTCTATCGGCCATTCTCTCTCTCTCTCTCTCCCCCGTCTCTCTATCCCCTCTCTCTCTTTCCACTCTCTATCGCTCGCTCCCCTATCTCATTCTCTCAAGCCTCTTTCTTTGTTTTGCTCTAACCACTCTCTTTCTCTCTCTATCTCTCTCTCTCTCCACTCTCTATCACCACTCTCTGTTTCGATTCTCTCTCTTTCTCTCCTCTCTCTATCACCACTGTCTCTTTCTATTCTCTCTCTCTCTTCTCTCTCTCTATCTCCCCTCTCATTTCATCTCTTTCTCCCTGGCTCTCTATCTACCCTTTTTCTCTCACTCTCCTTTCTCTTTTTCTATCTCCCCTCTATAATTCTCTCTATCCTCTATCTATCTATCTCCATCTCCCCTCTGTCTTTCAATCAGCGCTCTCTCTTTCTCCATCTCCCCTCTCTCTCTCTCTCTCTCTCTCTCTCCATCTCCCCTCTCTCTCTCTCCGTCTCCCCTCTCTTTCACTCTTTTTTTTCTCCACCACCGCTCTCTCTCTTTCAAATTTACTCCACCATTATTCCACCATCTCTCTTTCTCTCACCCCTCTTTCTCTCCTCTCTCTCTCACCAATTTTTTTTTTAAATTGTTTTTTTTAATTTTTTAAAAATATTGAAATAATAAAATTTTCTTTTTGTATAAAATACTAAATTTTATTGTTAATATATGTATTATTATAATTCATAACATTTATATATTAAAAAAAACAATAATTTTATATTTAATTTTTTTTTTTATGCTAACAGAAAAAAAAAAATTATAATGCCAGATTGCATAGTGGACGGATGCCCTAGCACAAACCGAAAGGGACAATCAAACCCTTCGGTATCATTACATGTTTTTCCAAATAATGTGGATCGGATCAGACTTTGGCTTAGTCAGACCAAGCAATATGAATTAAACTTAGAAGAAATGGTACAAAAAATTTACTCCACTATTAAATCTCATCGACATCGGATGTGTTCTCTACATTTTTTGCCAGATGCTTATTACACCCACGGTGTGCGTAAGTATCTTAAAGATGATGCAATACCGACTAGATTTTATACAATTAGTACTACTTCAAATATTCCATCCACATCTACTGGCAGTACCTCTAACTATGTGGCACCAATCGATTACAGTGTAAAAAAAAACATTGCATTACCAGTACCAACCAAAAAAAGAAGAATTGAAGAAAGTGAAGACTCATTATTAATTAATGAAAATGTTAAATCATCTACTAAAGAAATTAAAAAAAATCTTTGTAGAGTTTGTGGAGATTCAATTGATAAAGAAATGATTGATAATTCAACCAATACTGAAATAAAGAGATATGTTGATAAATTCACTGTCTTCAACCCATTCCATTCCACTTTAACTGCAAAAACTCAAACTTCCAAAAATATATATATGAAAAATCAGTCTACTTCATCTGCCGATATCAATAAATCTGCAGATAAATATACTTGGACAATGGGCAATGTAACAGACGATCAAAGTTCCTCATTGACAAACTCAATATCATTCCAACTATCCCATTCCTTTGAAGATATTAGTAACTGTGATACTTTAAAAGAAAACAAAATAGAGATAGCGACTCAAACAATAGACCCTTACATTTCAAAAGAAGTTGCAGAAGAATCTATAGACAGCATTGATTTATCTGCATTAGAAAAAAATGATATATCTGATATCCAGAGTATTGAGGTTGACCGTGATGTTTCAACATTTTTGCCAAGTTCTTTTGTAGAATCTGAAGAGGAATATTCTTTGCTTGAAAATGAAAGTCCAGAAGAGATTGTTCAAGAAAAAAAATATATCGTTTTTGAATCTTGTTTAGAAGAAATTTTAAAAAAATTACCATGCCGTTGGATGTCAAACTGTACTGCACCAATGATGACTGTTCATAAACGAACAGTCGGAACATTACTGATAGTAACAGGAGAGTGTGAGGACGGTCATAATGGTGCTTTATGGCAGAGTCAGCCCACAATTGGACAGATGCCGACAGGAAACATTCTTTGTTGTTCAGCAATATTATTTAGTGGTAACCAATATAAGAAAATTCAGGAATTATCCAAATATATGGGATTACAGTTCATCAGTAAACAAACTTATTTCAAATATCAAAGGACTTATCTTTTCCCTACTATTGACAAACACTGGAAAATGGAACAGCAATCAATTATAGAGTCAATGAAGGGAAATCCAGTCACCATAACAGGGGACGGGCAATGCGACAGCCCAGGCTTTTCAGCCAAGTACTGCACGTACACTGTTATGGAGGCCAAATCTAGAAAAATTTTGGATTTTAATATTACTCAAGTAACTGAAACCTCATCCTCAGTCGCCATGGAGTCAAAGGCATTCCGACGTTGCTTAGATTTCATAATTGATGAAGGTATAATGCCAGTTGTTGTAGCTACCGACAGACATGTTAGTATTAAAAAAATACTAAGAGAAGAATATAAAAATATTGCCCATCAATATGACATTTGGCATTACTCCAAGAATCTACGGAAAAAAATCCATGCTATTAGTAGGAAAAAGTCTTGTTCTGAATTGAGTCCGTGGATTTCTGCCATTGTTAACCATTTGTGGACAGCAAGTATGGTTTGTGATGGAAATGAGGAAAAACTGTTAGAAATTTGGAAGTCATTGCTATATCATATAATTGATATTCATGAATGGGAAGATGGAATCCATATTGAAGCTTGCAACCATAACAAACTCAAAGAGGATGAACAAAGGCAGAGAAAATGGTTGACAAAACAATCCAATTCTTTTATCGAACTTCAGAAAATCGTATGCAACCCACAGATTGACAAGGATGCAAAACACTTAAGGCTATTCTGTCACACTGGCAGCTTAGAGGTGTTCCACAGTCTAGTTCTAAAATACCGTCCGAAACGCATTCATTTTCAAATGGATGCAATGGAGGCACGTCCAAAACTAGCAATTTTAGCACACAATAACAATGCTATTCGATTGCAAGCAACAGTGAAGTGTGAAACTGAATTCAGTGATTCTTTTGGAGAGCTGCGTTTCACTCCATTTTACCCAAAAAGCAAAAAGGATTGGAAACTTCGACCGGTATATGAGGAGATGAACATGACACACGTTTATAAAATTATGGAAGATGTTATCCGTTTAATCAGAGGTGAAATTAACTCAAGTTGGCAAGCCAGAAATCCTACATTACCAGCAAACATAGCTTCCACTCCTCGACCATGCAAAAAAAATTTATTTCAAAAATTAAGTTCAAGATTTTTTAAATCAAAAAAGTAATTACTTTCTTTACTTGACAAGCCGATGTACTCTCAAAATTGTTAAATTTCTGATAATTCGTTATAATAATTTAAAACAATGTTTTGATTGTAAGTAATTGTTCAAATGTTTGCAAGGTGTTCGATATTGATTTTGTTTGGAATACGTTTTAAACGTACAATACTCAAATTCCAAGATGTTAATAAAAAAATAAAAAAATTGGGTGAATAAATACAATCATTTCTCCATTATAAAATAAAAAAGTTTGAAATATATAAATAAAATAAATAAAATATATTGTGATTGTTCACATATTCACTTTTAAATATAAAAGAAAAATTAAATAATAAAAATGAAATGTTATAAATTATTTCAATAAAATAAACAATTAAACTTTACAATTGAACATAACGATATAAACATTGTCTAATAACAATCGTTTATAATTAAACACTATTGACTAATACAGCAACATTTCAAGAGCTGGTCCATCTTCATTAGCATAGTGGAATCCCACGTATAGGTTATCCGGTGCTGGGAAAGCTTTTCGTATTGTATTTACAACACAAGAAGGAATCGGTTTCCGATTTTTTGGTCCTAGAAATCCATGAATCCATACAGTGAATCCCCTATAAGAAATTTTTCTACATTCCCTAAAAAAAAAAAAAATTTTTTTTTTTATAAAATAAATAATATACATGCATGTACTAATTATTTTATTATATATATATATATATATATCTCTCTCTCTCTCTATATATATATATATATATATATATATATATATATATATATATATATATATATATATAGAGATAGATAGATAGATAGATAGATATCAACATATATATATTTTATTAAAGATAATATATTTTTCAATAAATCTCTTGCTTATTTAATCTTATATATAAATATATATATTATACAAAATATATATATATATATATATATATTGTTAATATAAAAATATATAAAATCAATAAACATATATAAATATATATATATATTTTTAAATATGTATATATATATATTTATATCTATCTCACACTCTCTCTCTCTCTCTCTCTCTCTATATATATATATATATATATATATATATATGTATATATAAAAATTTATAGATAAGTTGTTCATATTCAGTAATATAAATTATTTATGAAAAAAATTAATTACCTTTCACTGAGTTGAACAAAACCATAGAAAACATAATCACGACTCGTCAATGTATCTTTAACAAAGGTTGCCTCACAAACACATGATGCTCCATCAGGAATATTTGTAGTTATTATATCCAATTCTCTGCAGCAATATGACTCTATCACACTTGGCATTAGTTCACAATTTCCACACACACACCATGTCATATTTTCAAGCCTATATAAATTTGGATCTTCATTTGGAGTTTGCTGTGAATCAGATTCTGATAGTAAATCCTCAGTGTTTCTTATTGGGTCCCATAAATGAGTCTGGGTAGCATCGAAAAACAAAGGCTCACTGTTTCTTTCTTCCATTAAAATTTGCATCTATTTAAAAAAAAAAAAAAAAAATTATTTTAAAATCAATATAGTTATATAGAATAAAATAGATAACTTATTAAATATAGATCTAATATTTTAAATCTTATTAATTAAGATTCAAAATAAAAATTTATTTCCGAAAAAAATAAAAATTGAATAATTGAAATAAAACAATATTGATTGAATTAAAGGGACAGTCAAGTACAAAAATAACTTTCCTTTTTCAAATAGGGCATGTCATTTTAAACAACTTTGCAATTTAGTTTTATCAACAATTTTGCTGTGTTCTCTTGGTATTATAGTTGAAAGCAAACCTAGGGAGTCACATATGATAATTTCAAAGCCTTTGAAGGACGCCTCTATTTTATTTAGTTTTCACACCAGGGGAGAGCAAGCTCATGTAGGCCATATAGATAGCATTGTGATCACGCTCGTGGCTAGTGGCTGACACTGCAGTAATTGGCTAAAATGCAAGTCAATAGATAATAACTAAAAGTCATGTGATTATGTGAGGTCAGACGAGGCTTAGCTAATAGTTAGTCACAAAAGTAAATAATGTATTAAAATAACAGTGTTTGTTTTTCCAAAAGGGGGAATGGGTAATAAAGTGATTATCTATCTTTGTAAAAAAAAATAAAAAATGTTGGTGTTGATTATCACTTTAAAGTTAGATATTAAATTTATATATGTATATATGAATACATTAAAAAAAGAATATAAAAAATTTAACATAGATAATAAAATATTAAAATATTTCAATAAATACAGTTTTTTGTAATAAATAAGCTTGTCAAATCATTTAATTTGAGTAGCAAAATAAATATGTATAGAAATTAAAAACAATGGAGATATAAAATGTAATATATTTTTGTGAACTTACCATTTGTGATACCTCTGACTCATCCAAATCCCTAAAAGTTCTTGTATATTCTTGTTCATTTGAAGCCATTTTTATAATCCTATTAAAAAACATTAACAATGAAAAAATATTTATAAATAAATATATATAAATCAGTAAAATACATATACATATTTATGTATAATTTTAAGATAGACATCTCTATGTATTTTGATAAAAAGACTATTTATATTATTTATAATTGAAATTTATATATACATGTTTATATATATAAATATATTTTATATTTAAATAATTTATGTGTTATTATAATTAGCCTCATACCACTAGTCACATAAACAACAGTCTTATGGCCATACACATGTACCAGTGTTATAAATATGTGGTTACCTATTTATTTTTTATATTATACTGATGATGCTTACACTGAACATATTACCATCCAATATCAGTATAAATCAATTTCACATTATTACTAAAGTATCATTATATGTATATGTTTGTCATATTAGTGTTAACGATAACTCAAATGAAATTAACAGCCATCCAATGTAAATAATAAAAAATACGCTCAATGGGATTAAATTATTTGTATATGGGTGTTAATATAAAGCTAAACATACCACTAATCCTATAATCGGACCTATTATGGCTATCAACATGATCAGGTATGACTGTGGTATTATTATATGTATATATATGTTATTATACAGATAAAGATAGCAATGATCAGATAACCATACATACTCAGGTTATCAACATGATACAGTGTAAATGCAGCTTATTTAATTGTAGATGGCTGTTATTATAATGATACATATATCAATGGTCATCTTACAATAACTAATATAGAGATCATCATGATTCTATGTAAATGAACTGTCATTTACTGTTGATTGATGTTATTACTCTGATATTGATAGCAATGAAACGATAAACAGACATAGGCTGTCTATAATCATGATCCAGTGTAAAGACATTGTCATTATATGTAGATGGATGTTATTATACTGATACAGATAGCAAATACACTATAAGCAGACATCATAGTGCTATCACCTTTATTTATTGTCACAGCAGTGTCATTATGTGTAGAATATATAAATTATACAGTTAAAGATAAGATTGAACCTATAATCATACATACTATGGATATCCACATGATACAGTGTCACTGCAGTGTCAATATATGTAGATGGATTACGTGCAAATGATACAAATACCACTCATGCAATTAGCAGAAATACTATGGCTATTCCCATGATCCAGTGTAACTACAGAGTAATGAGATAATTTAGTTGTCAATGTCTTTTATTATACTAATACATATATAAAAAGTTGAATAACCACACATAATATGGATATCGACATGATACAGTGTCAATGCAGTGTCATTGTTTGTAGATGGGTGTTATTATACTGATGACGATAACATTGATCTCATCATTAGACATAATCGTTATTTATAATTAATTATGTGTCAATGTATTGACGTAAAATTTTGATGGATGTCATTAAAAATAAACAGATACCATTTTTTTTCATTTAAAGAAAAATAATATGGCTATCACCTTTGTCCTGTGTCTATGCAATGTCATTGTAGAGGGGTGTTATTATACTGATAAAGATAAAAATGATAATATAACCATACCCATAATCATGTGTGACTACTGTGTCATTAAATGTAAATGGGTGTTAGATTACCAATAAAAATAACATCGATCAGATTACAAGAAATTCTTTGTATAAACAATTTTCATTATCTATGCCGTGTCATTACATGTAGATTTTTGTTATTAATCGGATACAGAAAACAATGATCCCATAAACATAGATAATGATGATCAAACCCATTATCCAGTGTCACTGTTGTGTCATAATATGTTTTTGGTTTGTAAGATCCTATTACCATGCTTAGTCAGTGAATACACAAGATCCTGTATCAATGCATTGTCAAAGAATATAGATAGATTGGATTACTATGATCCATTTAATAATGATCCAATATCATGACCTACTTTGGGCAGCCCGTAAATCATGTGTCACTTTTATGAGATGATATGTTCAGAAAGTGCCGTGTGAATAATGACATTAGACGCATGCGTGAAATAGAGCGTGCACGCGCAAAGTGGTATCCGTATTTTAAGGCTTCTTATTGGTTGGTAGTATCGTTGGAAATGAGGAGAATTGCGCATGCGCTAAGAATTATATTGCGAACAGCCTGTCTAGCGACTGGAGAGATGATTGGGCACAGGCAGTGGAGATCAATGTGACGTCACTGTGGGTGGCCGAGTTTACGGAACGGAGACATTATGCATATGAAAAAAACAAGGTAAATTGCTATTTGATGTTTAGATGGAAATTGCACAGGACATTCATATAGAGTATGACTATCTAGATTAGTAATTGAAACCATAGTGAGTTTACCATCCCTTTAACTTGAATATTGTTTTTAACATTACCCCAAGATGCTGTTGCTGTTGTGCATACTGTTGGATTCAGAATCTTAATCCTGAAACATGCTACATAGTGATTACTTGATTAGTGCAGGAGCCTATTTTTTTTATATGTCCCTCTAGCTATCACAAAGGAGATCTGTCCTAGTATGTCATCTGTAGTGATACTACAGCTTTCTTTATATCTTGAAATGCAGGATGATTCTTTATTTTAATGTTGAGGGGTAGATTTAACAATGTACGGGCGGACATCATTGCACAAGCATTTCTAGTGAAATGCTTGTGCAATGCCGCCATATCCAATTCGGCTGATTGCTTAAGGTTGCTGCTTCTTAACTTACATTTCTGGCGACCCGGAAAGTATGGGGGTGGATAGCAGCATCCGCTGCTTGGTAAATATACACCTTGGACTTCTGATAATCTAATAGATGATAGACACAATTATTTTCCAATAATAAATGTTTTTAGAATGTCCAAGCTTATAAGAAAAAAGCAAAATAGTAAATGAGTAAAATTATTTTTTATTTGACTTAAAGGGACAGGAAACTCCAAAAAAATGTTCATAATTCAGATAGAACATACAATTTTTAACAACTTTCAGATTTACTTTTATCATCAAATGTGCTTCATTCTCTTGTTATCCTTTGCTGAAGGAACAGCATTGCACTACTGGCAGCTAGATAAACACATCTAGTTAGCCAATGACAAGAGACAAATGTGCAGGTAACTATCACCAGCTAGCTTGCACTAGTGTAGGATATGTGCAAATTCATTTTCAACAATGGATACCAAGAGAACAAAGCCAATTTGAAAATAGAAGTGATTTTAAAAGTTTCTGAAAATGACATGCTCTATCTGATTCTAGCAAGTTTAATTTGAACTTTCCTATCACTTTAAGCATCAAATGTTGAACAGCAATGTCTAGCCAATATCCTGATATTACTGTAGTCCAGGTACCCACCAACTTAATTCACCATATTCCTTTTTAAAGAGATATGAAACCCAATTTTTTTCTTTCATGATTCAGATAGATCATGCAATTTTAAGCAACTTTCTAATTTGCTCCTATTATCAATTCTTCTTTCTAGTGGGAAACATTATTTAGAACAAACTAAATAAAACATTTCCAATTGGACTAATAAAATATAGATTTATGGACAGATATTAGTTTATTGTACACATACTAATGCACAAAAATCATATTAGAATATGAAACATCTATGTAAATTTGTCCAATTATTAGCAAACCCCGATTAACATCTTGTGGCTCTTCCATTGCTGATGTGTCTATTTAGATTCAGATGTTTTCTAAATTTAAAAATACATTGGTTTCTTTAAAGATAAATTAAATAATACAATAACCAGAATTGGATAGTACCCTTTCTAATCTCAGAAAGTGGTGTAATTTAAGAATTAAGAACTTCATCTCTAATTAGGCTTACCATCATTTTTAGAGGTGAAACTGGGACCACCTGGTGCGGTGCCAGTGGGGGTGTGGTCAGGAGCGTGGTCAAGGGGGCGTGGCAATTACCGGTCCTTTTAAAGTAGTAGCTTTTATGTGTGTAATGTTTCGTGGATACTCTACCCTTCCTCAGTCAAACAAGTGAATCACACAGTTTAAATAGACCATAACACCACCCCCTAGTGAAAAAGGCACCATTACGTTGTCATGGCAAATAAATCATTAATCTAAATCTCAGATTCTAAATAATGCCAAACATCAAGCATAATTATCACTTTATCAATTTCACAATTTAATATCTGCAGTGTAATATGTGTTTTATGTGTCTAATTAAGGAACAGAGCCAAATACTGATAAGGCACAAATACAAAATTGAATGAAAGTAAAAAAGAAACACGTACCTGCTAAAGCTGTTTAAGAGGCTACTCTATACCATAATGCAGGAAGATTATAGCCAAAATGTTATCCTACATGAAGTAAAGCAAGATCTAGGCCAAAAATCCTGCCTGTATGTACTTCCTGGTCACTTCCTGGTCATACCCATATGATTCCCCTAAAGGTGTATTACCGGCAATGTCACCAGGGGTCAGGGGGGGTGTTAAATTCTTACAAAAATAAACCAAGAAGTACTACAAAATTAAAAAAACTTACGCTGCTCACTCAGCCTGTATTACTAAATGTAAACTTTGAAGGACACGAATGTTAAGCTAAGCAGGGCTGTATGTAACAAAGTACCAGCATCCAACTATGCTGGAGAGCCACAGTCCAGTCTTTAATGTGTCTGGGTTTCAGGTGGTCTGAATCCCAGACACATGATTTGAAACCTGGAGGTGGCAACCCTACTGTGACAGAATGAACAACTGGGTGGGACACTGGGACAGCGCCTCCAAACCGGGACAATCCCAGTAAAAGTGGGACTTCTGGTAAGCCTATCTCTAATAAACATCTAACACTTTCTTGAACATATGGTAGACATGCTTTGCTAAGTATCAACAGAATGAAGACAACCTTATAATGTGGTAGAGGTCGATCAGTGAACTTTAAGACCCTTAGTACAGAAACACAGGTGATGTATACATACAATTGACACAAAACTCCCACAGCTTTATTAGTGGATCAGGAATTTGTCTGCTCTGAGCATTAAATGATGACCAATTATTGAACATTTGCAAATCACAAACTTGCACTTTGCCCTTATAATCTACAGATGCATACATTGGTTTATAAAAAAGGGTACATTTCCTAGAACTTGGCTCAATTACTGTCTTTTACTATCTATTACACCTTTGCCTAATATTCATTTAAATTGTTTGCATTATAACTTCAACATAAATGCTCTATCTCTTTTTATATATATATATATATATATATATATATATATATATATATATATATATATATATATATATATATATATAGTAGTTAGGTGTATGCACTCTCACCATCAAGCAATAGCAGCCAGGGTGCTATGGAGAGTTTCAATAAGTTCAAATATTAAGCACTCACTGGTCTTCAGCCGTCTGTGTTTAAATAAGTATTTATTTGTGTCACGTTTCGGGACAAAAAAACAGTCCCTTCCTCTGAAAAACAACTGTGAAAAATGACAAACCTTTAAAAGCAAGTGAAACCCTCCCCTTCATCTCAGCCAATCATGGCTGTCCGTGTGCAAAGACAGAAAAAAGCAATCATTCTGATAGGCTAACAATGTGTGCATGAATCTAAAACAATAGTATATAGTGTACCCAATTCAAAGGATAAACCAATGTAAATGTGTATATCAATATCGCCAGGCCTGTAGGGGATCCTAATCTCATAAAACATAATATAACAACAACTTTATTCTTACGACCTCCTAATCTGTGACTAAGGACCAATCACAATCGAAAGGGGACCTCACAACCCTGACATTGGCCAATCACCTAAGGTTCATCCTAACCCTCCACTTCCTGGAAGCCTCCCCGTGTGTTATATATATAGATATATATACACTATATATCTATATCTAAATATGATGGTGCAGTTATAATGGGACATCAGATTTTAAGTTTTCTATCAAATGTTGAAACGCAACTAAATTCCTTACTTAAACTGCACCCACTCCCCCTTGGGAGCTTTTCATGACATCAGGGTTAATCCATCTCAAGTGTTCCAGTATAGGTTTCTTGACTAATTTTAATTTACTTATTTTTTTTTTATTTTTTTTTGAGTGATTAACTCCATGGTGCAGATTTACTATGCCCCGAATGGGGCCAACTCGCCCTGTTTCCATGCAAGCCTTCAGGCTCACTGGAAACAGGAGTTAAGAAGCAGCGGTCTTAAGATCTCATACGATTAGGTTTATTGGCACCCCCTGCAATGCTGAATGCCAACAGTGCAGCGTATTATGTCCGCCAGACATTAATAAATCGGCCCCTAAGTGTTGTTATTGCAAAACCACTGTTTTTTATTTTTATTTTACTTGTTTTAACCATGAGAGCAATGTTTGTGTCATGGTGCACAAATTTTGGTTTATACAGAATACAGAAGCCTCAATATCTCAGCTCAAGAGAGTCCTAGCACCTTGGAACAAAAACTGATCTCTAGATCACATTACATGGTACATGCACATATATATATATAAAAAGTTTGCACATTCTTGATAGTTAGACTTAGAACTTAAAGGAACAGTCTGGTCAGAATTACATGTAATTTTAAACAACTTTCCAATTATAATCACATTTGCTTTGTTCTCTTGGTATTCTTTGTTGAAATCTAAACCTACGTACGCTCATATGATAATTTGTAAGCCCTTTGAAGGCAGCCTCTTATCTCTTAAGGACAGGGTGCTTCTCTCCTTATGAATAATATACATCTTATGAATCCCAATGATCTGAATATTAAAGTTATACAGGCCCATTTATCAAGCTCCGTACGGAGCTTGAAGGGCCGTGTTTCTGGCGAGTCTTCAGACTCACCAGAAACACAACTTATGAAGCAGCGGTCTAAAGACTGCTGCTACATAACCCTGTCTGCCTGCTCTGAGCATGTATGTTTGTCAAAAGACCCTATATGAAGAAATAAAGGTTTTTTAACTATTGGTGGCTGGAACAAATCTTTTTTGCTGCTCTGAGCAGGCGGACAGGAATCGCCTGAAATCAACCCGATCGAGTATGATCGGGTTGATTGACACCTCCCTGCTGGCAGCCGATTGGCCGAGAGTCAGCAGGGGGCGGCGTTGCACCAGCAGCTCTTGTGAGCTGCTGGTACAATGTTAAATGCGGAGAGCGTATAGCTCTCCACATTTAGCGAGGTCTTGCGGACCTGATCCACAGTGTTGGATCAGATCCGCAAGCCCTTTGATAAATTGGGGCCATAGACTGGATTCCTAACAATAAGTATTCAAACAGGCTAATCACTTTAAGACGCAGAGAATCCTATTGGATCTACACATTAGGCGCCATGCATCCACAAGGCCTAAATATGGAATTAGACTTACAGGCCTTTGTGTAACCTGAGTAGACAACATCAGCTCTCTTAAAATTATAACCAAAATTACACTCTTATATGTTTCTAACTAATGATACCTATATTGTTTTAATATTACTTTTATTTCCATACAGATATTGGGAGGACTCCTCTCTTTAGGGTCCTATTCTCATTACCATTAGATTTTTATACTATTATTTTTAATTATCTTTCAGTACCTCTTATTATAACCCACAATAGGATCTATGCCATCATGTGCATCACTAATAGTATTTAGTTTTGGTAGTACCCTTATCAAATCACTAGTACATTCTAACTAGTTTTTTATTTGATGACAGCTTTTCCATTTAATAGTTCTGTTTACAGTTATCCTTTTTAGAAATGAACTTATATATAATTATATGTTTTTAGGTAATGTACTAGCTGGACTAGCAAACAATCATGTATTTTTAAATGTTTCAAATGCATTATCAGGTTTTTATGTATCCACATTATACATCAATTGTGTTATTATTGTGTAACTTGTTGCATTACACGTGTACCATATTGCTATGTATGAAATCTATAGCAGCTTTTCAAACACTCTCATTGGCTAACATCAACAGGAACTTGACACCATGCCCCTTTTATAAGCCGGTTAGGAGCTCTATTGTCATATACAGTTATTGAATCTCTTGAAAAAGTCTGACTGTCTTCAGACAAAACGCGCGTAGAGAACTTTTTAATCACCACACAGTGTTTCTGCATCAGCCCTGTGCTCTTCCAGTGACTGGTTACAGCTGCTATCCCCAGACTCGGTAAACACTTCGGCTGAGGTGGTGGATCTGCTAAGTACCAAGGCTCTCTGGATATTATCTGCTCCCTGGGTGCTATATATTGATGCAGCGATATTGATGTGCCATTTTAACTCCTTTATCTTGTAAGTTGCCATCTATGTGTGTGCGCTTACATAATAATAATTATTACTCTTGAGTCGGGCTGCGCCTGTAACTTCTTTTTTTGTGTTTCTGCTTCTCTCCTTTTACTTATGTTTTTCAATGTAAATGTAGTAATTTACAGTGTTTAGTCTTATGTAATGTCTCATTGTAAGTTTTTATTGTGTTGTACCCTGATGATTGTAATATACATTTGTATAATGCTGCATAAAAGGGTGATGCTTTATAAATAAACAATAATTATAATAAAAATAATAAACCGTAAATATTCTGCCTGCACACTATACTTACATAGGTACTCCCCAACAAAAAATTAGGACTGAGACTCAAACCCTTTCCATTATAAATTGTCCCTAAATGTGGAACATTCAGAGATTTCAGTGTGAGAGAATTCCAGATACAAGAAAATGTCACCATTTTAAGGCAGTATCAGAGAGTACTATCAGATGCTTCTTTAAATCTGAATTGCAAGGTTTGAAGAACATGTATTGAGGACATTTGTCCCCCTGAAACTACATAATAATGATTGTGTTGCTTGTGTCTATGATGACCAATGGTGTTTAGGGTTGATTGAGGACATCAGCCAGGAAAACTATGATGTTTTTGTAAAACCTGGACCAAAAGCATCATTCAAGATATCTACTGTGGACAAAGCATGGCTTCCCATAAACAATGTTCTCAGAAAACTGACACCTGCTGAGTTGACTACCGACAGTAAGCTCCCACATTTACGAAAGTGAGGAAATCTCACAATGTAAGCTCCCAGATTTTACGAGAGTGAGGAACTCTCACAGCTTCTAATCAAACATGTATCTTAAAATTGTGTCAAACATAAAGACAATGAGTGTAAAATACAGTTAATTTCTATTATTTGTTTTGCTTATATTATATCTTGTCATTCTCTCAAAACACGTGACTAAAGTAGGCTTTTCCCCAGTTTTCTACTAGCCCTAGCTCTGCAACCAGTGGAATATCAAACTCATATTTTTACAGCAGAATGCTACCATAGAGGATCTATATCTGTAGACATTTCAGATTCCTATCTGGTCCCCCACCAGAGATAATCAACCTGAAAGTAAGGTGAAATATATATACTGTATATATACACTGGTTTTTTCCGTGTTTGATCGAACTTTATTAAAATAGCAATAAACAACGTGGTTTGTAAACAAGCAGACTGGATATGCAAAATATAATCTATTGATGATATGCCAACAATAATATGGAGAATGAGTGACTGAGATTGAATGTTCCCATCTACCTGAAAGTACAAGTGGTACAACGAATTCTGAACACAGACTAAACATCATACTATTGGAGCTCGCATACAAAGAGGCCTAGATTTTCCGGCTGATCTATACTCCAGGGAGTACCAAGCTTCTCAGTGATACTGATTCATCCTTACCTCATATGATTGAGGTTGTTTGAAGTAAGAAGTGTACATCCAAGTGGGAGCGGTACATGAAGAGACTCATTCTAATAATCTATTGAATGTGTTGTTAAATTTATGGACACTGTGTATTTATAATTACTATTAACTGCATTTAGCTATATTTTAGAATTGTTATCCTCCGGGATACAGTGGGGTCTGATAACTATCAGTCTGTTTTATGCTCTGTTATATTAAGCGCCATCCTGTTACTCTTTTGTTCTTATATATATATATATATATATATATATATATATATATATATATATATATATATATATATATATATATATATATATATTTTATATATTAATATATATATATATATATATATGATGGGGAGTTTTTGTGTTTTCAAAATGAAAACTAATCACGCATAAATTGATATGGTTAGTTTTCAAAATGTTTTCTTTGTTTTATATTATTTTATTTCCTTATATTATTTAAGCTGATGTAACTGAAATCAAGTAGCAGAAGCCATTAATCTCCAACATCAACTTCTTTAACAACCTTGTGATTTCTAATCCCAACTCACTTTGAGCCAGGAACTTGTATGAGTCAGCTACAAGCTCTCATGAATGATAAATTACGCAGCTAGCACTTCTGAACTAATACTTGAAAATGATTCTGTCCTAAATGAATTAATTTACAAAAATAGCCATTTATGTTATACATTCTATTTGAAGCTAAAATATGATTTACTCCATGTATAAGTCCAATTCTATAGTATATAAAGTTAATATTCTGGTTCTATACTCATGTGGATAGCCATATGAAATAAATAAAAATATTTCTCCTTATATAAATAATGCTATTCATTTTATGAATAGCTTTAATTTATAAAATGCAAACAAGTTATGCAGAACTGATCAGTGGGACGTTGGTAGGTAAAATTACATGTAAAATTACAGAAATTACAGAATTAGATATAAAAAGCTCATCATTGGGGGCGGAGCCAACAGCTGGTCTGAGCAGACGTACGCATTAAGAGCTCCAGACTAAATACAACTTATATAAAGTTTTGGGGCATATATCTAAAGGCTAAATTGCTTTAATAGCTTCGTGAACAGTTGCTGAAGTTAGGATCCACTGAGAGTACACCACAGGCTACAATTTCGGGTGGTATATCCCAAATAAGATCCGGATGAGGCCTTGCTGACCGGGCGCCATTTTGTGGTGAGAGTGCCTAACCATTTGTGCAGGATAAAGAACACTGCTTCGGACAAGCTTTGGGGAGGAAGGAGACCTAACTTAAAGTACCGTACAGTGCTACTTGCAGCACAGAAACTAAAGTTGCCGTCTGGATTAAAAATTATCTGACTACCCGGGAAACCTCCTGACATGGAAGACCTCCTAACTAGCTTTGCAGCCCTCATGGCAGAACGGAACAAGATTATCTGTGACAGGTTTGACAGAATGCTCCTGCCCTCAGTCACACTACTTGGGTGTGCAGCTCACGCGGGAGATGTACCGCCGCTGCTTGCAGACCAGCCACTCACTATGCAGGGACCTAGCGTAGCGGTCTTCTCTGGGGAGGAGAGGATTGCGATGCCGTCCCAAGCTATTCCTTTGTCTGGTTTGTTTGACCTAGATGTAAAAGAGGTCGCTACTATGCCTTCGCTGAACGCCGCATGTGAGAGGCTGCTGAATACTTCAGAGCTCACGCTGGGGGTTTCGATGGACTTAAATGGTCTGTGGCTGGAACTAGTGAGTGGACAGTTCATATAAATGCTGCTGAGGAGCATTTCCCTGCACCGGGTTGCCGGTTGGATGGAACTGACATACATTGCACAGTATTACAGACATTCTCTTACTATTGTCCTAGGTCTGGAATAGGCTGACGGTACTTGCTTTCTCCGGTCTGGGGGAGGCCGCTACTGTCAGCAGAGTGTGCTAGTCCCTGGTCTGTGATGCACCGTGCTCCACTCAGTACTTTGCTAATGCCAATGACTCGGTGCTTTTAATACTACCCTGTACTTCTGCTCATATATATATAATCAAAGTAATGTGATGTTCATATGCAGATTATAAATAGGCTATAATTATATACAAATATCTAAGCCTACCATCCTGCAATGTGTTATATAGGTTATCATGTTTTTGGGAATGGGTATCAGAGTGAATGGTCATATCTCTCTTTTTGAGATCTTCCCTCTTTTCATATGTGTGCTATAGGCCCTCTCTGTCTACGGCCGGGACGGGGAGACGGGGCACATCGCTCTCCAGATAATAGCGGATTTATTTGCTCTGATCCCTTCCCCGGACATAGGTGACTTATCGCATTATATGTTAATGAAAGCTATCGATGGGTATGGATGGGCCCTCTGTATGTGTGCCAGCAGTTTGCCATTGGAACACTTGTATATGTAACTAAATCTGTGCATACAAAATTAATGTTGAAATATGACACTATCCTGATAGTCGCCTATTTCATTTTGCTTTTCCATTTATCTTGCGGTCCACCCCCCACCCCCCCACACACACACATTTATATTTGTCTACGGTTGGGAACTTAAGGTGAGAGATGTTAACCACTTACTAGCCGATCTAGTGTTGTCAATCAGGTTATGCTATGGATACCCTTAGGGATTGCAAAACTATCATTTTAAAATATATGCCCAAATAATGGATTGCCCTAAAGTGTAACTATAGGGCTAAACAGACTTAACATGTTGAAATAACTGGAACCTCTCATATTCTGTAAAACAGACGTCTAAGGTCTGAGAGAGGCCATAATATAAAAAGGAGGTTGTAAAGAGCGTGGGCCTAATTTAAATAGATATATTTCAGCTTTGGGCAGCATATGATATTCTTTATGTACAGGCTCTCTTTGTGTTATTGTTATATCTGTGTTCTTCATGCTTCCCTTTGCTATGGGGGGGTGGGGAGCTCTGTCTGGTGCTGGCTCCACCCCTCCCGCTGCACAAATTTGCGGTTAGGGGACTTCCTAGGCCCTCTGCATTTAAAGGTAGAGTTAGGTAGCCTCTACCACATCCGAGGCTCAGAGCCTTTTATTCCTATACCCTTATTTCATTTGATTTATGTGAATTTGAGGCCCTGTAAAGGCCTATAGTAATTTAGAGGGTCCACTGAGCAGTGTATCATAAGTGTGGCCATGACATGTAATTATTTGTTGGCTTCCGGGAGGTCCCTCCATAATTAGTTCTATATAAATCCCATGGATAACGGAAGAAATCCGGTGAGCTCCCCAGACATCTGGGGGGAACAAACATGAAAAACACGAAAGAGAGGATTAATTGTATTCTTCCCGCTTTAAGATTGTTTACCCCATAACCTGATGCCTATAGTGTAGATACTGAAAGACCTACATTTCTCTTCGGGACTTCCTATAGGACAAACAGGTCTCATATCTACTATTTGTTAAGAAGTTTGTGTTTGTATCCCACGTTTTATTGTTGATATATAAAAAGAGGTGCCGCTTATGGCCATATAACTCTGTTTCCTCAGACCCAGAACTACTTGTTACTCCTAGGGCGCACCATCTTGTTAGATATGCAAATAATTCCTGTATGTATATAGGTGTGTTGCCATTGTATAACGAGTATATGTTTATGTATGCCATTGCTACCTCAATAAAAAAATTATTTATAAAAAAAAAAAAGCTCATCATTAAGACAAAATATCTAACAAAAATCTGTACCTGTAATTTCGAAGTCCCTAACAGGATTGTTGTAGAAAAAATTGCTATCTATACTATAATCGCGTTTGTAACATGTCCGTCGGTGTCGCTAGTTGCGCACGCATCCTCAAAGGAATGTTGGCTGCGCGAGGCAGCCAAAAGAATGTTGGAAGGTGGATTCTTTCACCAACCTGCCATTTTTAGAATCCAACCGGATGCAGCATAGGCAAACCCGAAGCCTTAAAGAAAAAAACACGCAACTGCACAAAATAACAAAAAAACACGTAACTGCCCACACAAAATAAATAAAAAGCACGTAACTATCTGCACAAAGTATAACAGAAAAAAACTAACCTCCTGCACAAAGTATTAACAACCACCTAAACCTCAAACCCCCACATAGCAAAAAAAAAAAGTAATTAACCCCTAATCTGCAAATAACATTATTAAAATATTAACCCCTAAACCGCCAAACCCCCCACATCGCAATAAACCTAATTAACCTATTAACCCCTGAACCGCCAACCCCCCACATCGCAATAAACCTAATTAATCTATTAACCGCTAAACCGACAAAACTCCACATCGCAATAAATCTAATTAACCTATTAACCTCTAAACCCCCACATTGCAATAAACTGAATTAACCTATTAACCCCTAAATCGCCAAAACCCCACATCACAATCAACCTAATTAGCCTATTAACTCCTAAACCACCAACCCTCCACAATGCAAATAAATAAAAAAAAAAAATTACTAAGCCCCCTAACCTAACACCCCCTAAATTAAACCCAATTCTAAATTACAGTTAAATAAAACCTAACATTAAATTACAAAAAAAATCATCTAAAATTGCAAAAAATAAAAAAACTCTAAAATTAAAAAATAAAATAAGTAAAATTATCAAAAATTAAAAAATTAAACCTAATCCCTATGAAAATAAAAAGCCCCCCAAAAAATAAAAACACCCCCTAATCTAAACTACCAATAGCCCTTAAAAGGGCCTTTTGTAAGGCATTGCCCTAAGTTAAACAGCTCTTTTTTAAGTCCCCCCTAACAGTAAAAAAACCCCACCCACCAAACCTCCCCAAAATAAAAAAACTAACACTAAAAAAATACTAAACTACCCATTGCCCCTAAAGGGGCATTTATATGGGCATTGCTCTGAAAAGGGCATTCAGCTCTTTTACTGACCTTAAAAGGGCATTCGCTCTTTTGCCGCTCATTAAATCCTTAATCTTAAAAATAAAATAAAAAAAATAAAAAAATCCTAACACTAAGCCCCAAATAGGTACTCACCGTTCCTGAAGTCTGGCGGAGAAGGCTCTTCTTCCAGGCGGCTCCATCATCTTCTATCTTTATCTGGAGTGAAGGCGGAGCGGAGGTGCGGAGCTAGCTTCCCAGATGCACAGATCCTCAGCGTCAGTCCTCAGTGGCGGTCTTCAGTGGCGGCGGTCCTCAGCGGCGTGGAGGCTCCTCTTCATGCGATCGTCCGTCGCACACTGTAGATTGAATGCAAGGTACCCAATATTTATTGGGGTATCTTGCTTTTCTATTGGATGAAATTGTGAAATCAGCCAATAGGATGAGAGCTACTGAAATCTGAAAGTACTGAAAGCTACTGATTTGAACAGCCAATAGGATTTCAGTAGCTCTAATCCTATTTGCTAATTTCAAAATTTCAGCCATTAGGAATGCAAGGTACCCCAAATTGAATGCGGTACCTTGCATTCAATTTTAAGTGTGCGACGGACATCAAATAAAGAGGAGCCTCCATGCCGCTGCTGAGAACCGCCGCTTAGGACCTCCGCTCCGGATTCGTGCATCGGGGAAGACCGCTCCTCGCCACCTTCACACAGGATGAAGATAGAAGATGATGAAGCCGCCTGGAAGAAGACCTTCTCCGCCGGACTTCAGGAACAGTAAATACCTATTTGTGGCTTAGTCTTAGAAATGTTTTTTATCTTTGGGTGTTGTTTTATTTTTAAGATTAGGGATTTAATGGGCTGTAAAAGAGCTGATTGCCCTTTTAAGGGCAGTAAAAGAGCTGAATGCCCTTTAAAGGACAATGACCATACAAATGCCCCTTTAGGGGCAATGGGTAGTTTAGGTTTTGTTAGTGTTTTTTGGGGGGGGGCTGGTTGGGTGGGGGGGTTTAACTGTTAGGGGGTAATTGGTAATTTTTGTAAGTAAAAGAGCTGTTTAACTTAGGGCAATGCCCTACAAAAGGCACTTTTAAAGGCTATTGGTAGTTTAGTATTAGATTAGGGGTGTGTTTTTTGGGGGGGATTTTTTTTATAGGGGTATTAGTTTAGGTTTAATTTTTTTTTATTTTGGATAGCTTTGTTTATTTTTTTCTGTAATTTTACTCTTTTATTTTTTGTAACTTTAGCTTGGGGGTTTGTATTTTTTAAAAATAGACTGCCCTCTGGGCAGGCTTATCGCCTAGTATCTTTATATGTTATTTTGCCTTTTAAGTTTTAGTTAATAGATATTTTGCTTTGTACCATTTCTAATTGTACTTTGAACGTTTCTGCATTTATTTAACACATTGTGATAATACTTTATATATTTATGTGTCTTATTTACAAATTGGATTGTACTTTCTATTGAGCCTGACAGTTTTAAAGAGTGGGCTGGGCAGGGACATCCCACAGGATATGAAGGGGATTGCATCTTCAGCAAAAGTCAGTTGAATTCGCCACTGAGTTGCAATGTAGGCAGCAAGTTTGTCACACTGGAAAATATCGCCACTAAAAAGCAGGCGAGACTAAAATGGATGAAAAGGTATGGTTAAAATGGAGGGCAGGGTTTTGAATATTAGAAACCCATGCCATATTTCTCAATTAAAATACAGGTCCCATGGAATTCCCTTGAAACTCCCACAGAACGCCTATATATTTGTATGTCTGCAATCTACTTTGTTAATAAAGATAAAAACAAAAAAATCCTATTAAAACTATAGGAGCTGGAATGTGGTATATGAAATATGTATATACAATGTATAATGTATATGTATTGTAAATATAATGTTAGAATATGAAAATATGTATGTAAACTTTAGGCGTAATTTTTAAAAAAATCTTGTATTGTGCGGTAGTGCGATTGTGTTTTACTTATAATATAGCTAACCCCATAGGGAGAGCATGGACCAGAAGGGGTTAATGACCACATCTGAGGCCTTGGAAGTAATAGAGGTGTGTTTTGGAGACTATGGGGAGGGGTTTGGAGAGGGGATAAATAAGGGGGACAGCGGAAGCCGTTAGACTTTTCAAAAAAGCGGGAAAAAAGCGGGTAGAAGGCTTTGTTGGAGCAAGTACAGAGTTAGGTAGAGAGGAGGGGACTTGCCTCCTGGTTGCAGCAGCGACTGGTGGAACCAGAGCAGGAAGGCAACAAGGCTGGAGGTGCTACGGACGAGGGAGGGCCATCTCAGCAGCTGGAGCATCAGGGGCGGCCTGTGCACAGCTCTCGGCCACCAGAGAGACTCAGTCTTTCCATTAGGATTAGGAGGATTTCCAGGAGTCGGAGGAGCAGAGAGGTAGGAGCGGTGGTTAAAAGCAGCAGCAGGAGACTGGGAAGGCCAAAACGGAGCGCTGGTGAGTCGGCCGTGTCTCCCGTGAACGGCAGTGGGGGCGACAGAGGGCAACAGAAGAGGAAGCTGGCCAGGAGCTGCAGTAAGCAGGAGGCCACACGGTGGAGCAGCATTCAGGATGGGATGAGTGGTGAGGGGGCTTTGGGGAATGTGCTGGGGGAGGTAGTTGGAAGTATGTGGGTAGAAGAGGGTAGATCAGGTAACGGTAAGGGTTCAGTTCGGCGGGGGAGGAGTCAGAGGGAAGGAACTCAGATAGCTGTGAGAGAGGTTCAGTTGGATGGAGGAGCGATGGGTCCCAGTGCGGAGAGGGTATATGGAGTAAGGGTGGTAAAGAGGGAGGAGTCAGATATGGGGGGGGAGCCATGGGGAGGAAGCAAATATGGGGTTAGGGGGGAAAAGGGTGATGGGGGATAGGGTGGATGACATATTGAGTGGCATGCTGCAAAAGGTTAGGGAATCTGTAAGGAGTGATGATAGAGTGGGATAAGGGAATGGAGGGAAGCGGAGAAGAGTAGGTGGGGAACAGATTTTGGGTAATGTGATGGATACCCCGGCTACCCCGACTGGGTAGCTCCACCAAATAGGTCCTGCTTCCTCCCTGCCGACTGCAGCTATGTAGCTGGCAAGTGACCACAGCCCGTTGCCACCCCTGATGCCCGACAGCACCAGTACTCAGGGTCCCACCCTGTGGCAGACTCCGGCAACCCAGACTAGGTAGCTCTGCCAGAAGGTCCTTCCCAGGAAAGTGATTTTAGCAGGAGCCCACCCAAATAACTAGACATACTAGCATTCAGGTGAAACAGGAACTGATTTTATTGAAAACACACACTCATCTTGATATGATACTGGACAATCCCACAATTTTCCAGCCATTCTTGCCCCTCCAGACAGACCGGCACCTCCATAGCAGCCACAGTCCCACAGAATCCTAGGACACAGGGTTTCTGGGTGATCCCGGGGGAGTGGCAGCACTTCCAGGGTGTCATTTTAAAGCCACCGGTCCCCAGATGCCACAATTTAAAAATCAGCATGATTTGTCACTGGGGACCGGAGATACAGCTCGTTGAAGTTATAGGGGTAGGGGTGTCAAAAAATCCCGGTTCCCAAAGGTGCTCCCCTCCGGTAATTCCCCCACCTCTTGTCCTCCCTAGGGGTTACTAATCCCCAAAAGAGTGGAGCTCTGGGGCCCATGATTGCTGGAGCGACCAGGGGTAAAGTTAGCGGGTGTCCTGCTGTTCTGTGGCCGATTGGGAGTTCCAGGAGCCTGGCCAGCCAGAGAGGGGTTAGGCGGGTGTCCGTTGTTAGGCGGCCGACTGGGAGCCGGCCAGCCTTGGAAGGTTTTCCCGGTCATACATCAGCTCTTCTCTTAACAAGTTTAGAACACAAAACAAGCAAACAAAACCTTCCAGAGATTGTGGTTGCTGTGAAGAGCCCAAAACCACTGAGAAACAACAGGGGTGAGGTTGTAGGGGGGGTAGGGGTTTAATCCTTGCAGCCCGGTATCTGTGACAGGTGGCAAAGTGGGAGGAGTCAGATATGAGGGGAGCCAGGGGGAGGAAGCAAATATGGGGTTGGGGGGGAAGGGTGATGGGGGATAGGGTGGATGACGTATTGAGTGGCATGATGCAGGAGGTTAGGGAATCTGTAAGGAGTGATGATAGAGTGGGAGAAGGGAATAGAGGGGAGCAGAGAAGAGTAGGTGGGGAACAGATTTTGGGGAGGATGAGGTTAAGTGGGTCAGGGGTAGGTGGGGCTGGAAGAGGGAGGAGGACTTTGTATGTACAAGGTACTTAAAGTGTTTGTGGTTCTTTTGCAGAGCTGGAGGAGTTGGACAGCACCCTTGCAGGAAAAAGGGGATTGCCTGTAGCACAATCATCTGCACAAGACCTGGAGGACGACTTGCTGTGGGTGAATGAATCATACAGTGCAGAGGAGGCCATGGATGTTGTGCAAGGGAAGCAGCAGAATACGGCACAAGTAGGAGATATGGCTGCCCTGATGCAGCTGTTGCGATCCCTGGTGCCTAGTGGGGGGAACTGAGGAAGGGGAATAGGGGGGATAGGTTAGGTAGCTCAGGGCAGAGGGGTGGTAGAGGGTTAGGTGGAAGGCACCATATGACCACTTCTCCCCCTTCCCAGAGAGGCACTCCTGCTAGTACGAGGCATGTGAAAGGAGACAGGAGCTGCTCAAAAAATATATGGCAGAGGGTTAGATGCCGGGCGCCACAGAGGAGGCACAGAGATCTGGAGAGGCGCATGTTCAGTTGGTGGCAGGAAACAGGTGAAGAAGGATTCGGGGAATTTAGCAAGAAGAGTTGAGGAATCCACAGTGGGATCAAGACCGGTCAGGGGTCAAGAAATGCAGGGGGACAAGGAGGCAATGTAGAGGCCATCAGGTGAGGGGATGGGGACCCCAATAGGGTCTGGGAGAATCTGCGGTCTGAGAGGAGTGTGAATGATCTGGTGGTAAAGAGTCTAAATAAGCTGGTATCTCAGCTGGATGGGAGGGAAAGCAGGGCTGCACAGGGTGAGATGGTTGGGGCCAACTAGGCGTGGGTACCAGTGGGGGTAGATAAGGCAGTGGTGGCTGTACCAACTGGGGGGTCGGTGGGGCCCCGGGACACCGGTAACTGGGGAAAAAGGGCAAGTGATTGCGGCACTAGTGGGGGAGGTTTTAAAGGTTGCGGATCAGGCACCGAGAAGGCCATATTTGTGCTCGGTGGGGCCATTAGGCATACATTTTACCAAGGAGGTAAAAGACAAGATTTGGAAGCTGGAGTTTTTGGAACTGTTTTTCTTGCTCTCGCTGGATCACTTCATTGGGGTGAAGGAGGATCCCAAGATAGAACAAGGCAAGAAAGGAGGAGGAGAGAAAAAAAAGGTGGAGGAAGCTCCCAAAGACTTTTGCGAATTGGTCTGTATATTGGCTAGTGTGATCAAGGAAAAGCATCCGAAGCAGTGCTCTACAATGTTCTGCTACTTGGATGAGATTTCGGGGGCTCAGCGAACTTATGGGGGACTAGCATGGTGGCGTTATGACGAGCAGTTTCGTCAGAGGATGGCGGTTTGCCTGGAGATGAGATGGGATGACCGCAAGATAGCTGTGTGGTTGGAGGAGTCAGTCCTTTCAGGCCACAGTAATGGAAGGAAGTGGAAGTGGAGGAACTAGGACAACAGCATTGGCAATCTGAAAAGGTCTATGTTTCCAGTTCAATGAGGAAATGTTCAGATTTGGTTCTGCCTGTAAGTACAAGCATGAGTGCATGGGTTGTGGGGGAGCTCATTCGGGGGCAAGATGTTATAAACAAAACAAGGGAGGTGGAAAAGGGGGTGAGGTTGCATCTGCGGGGGCAGACTCTGGTGAAGGTAGGAGAGATTCTGCTGTGGCTAAAACGGTACAATAAACAGCGTGGAAAGGAGGGGGATGCAGAATTGCTGCTTTCAGTGTTCAGCTTGGGATTTTGTATTCCATTTTTAGAGTCGGGGGTTCGGGCATTTTTGGGAATTTGAGGTCTGCAGTTGAATTTCTACATGTGGTCAAAGCAAAACTGGAAAAATAAGTGGCTGTTGGGAGAATGGCAGGACTTTTTAAGAACCCGCCTATTTAAGGGTCTCGTTATTGGCTGTGGTCCCCAAAAAGGTGCAGTTCAGGATGATTCATCATCTGTCCTTCCCAAAGGGGGCATCAGTGAACGACGGGATTGACTCTGCCTTGACGGCGGTATGCTACGCAATCCTTGAAATGTGTAAACCTTTGGATTGCTCTTTTTATTATTTAATTTGACAGCTTTTTCATGTATTTGAACTATTTTACTTTCTCAATGACCCTGAGAGGCTGAAGGGTATCCTTCGGATTCTAAAACTCACCCCACAACATTCTACACAGTGATTATAATCACTGTAGAAGCTCATTTATGTCTGTCAATAATTGGCCACAGAAAAACATTTCCGTTAGAAGTGAGGGGCAGTCAAGGGGGTTAAATCATTTCTATTTGCATGTGTTCATTTCAGTCACAGGTAAATTTATTTGTTTGTTACTGGTAGCCAAGGGGTAGACTGCTCACTTTTGAAGAAATATAGACGGCAGGATCAATAATAAGGGCTAAGGTAGAGCTTTTTTTTTGGGGGGGGGGGGTGTTCCGGTATTTTTGTGGAAGACATCTGGCAACCCTACGTATATAATATGATTTATTCCTGTATAATTTACATACAAATTTTACAATTTTGTTAAGATTTTTGATGCATTTTAACAATAAATTTATTTCCTGCGTATTTTGTGTAAATGGTTCAATTATTCATTTTTGTTATATTTTTAAAATGTGAATTTTATTCTGCACTTTTGTAATGTATGCATCGCTTCCCCAGACAAAAATGCACTATACGGGGGGGGGGGAGCCGGCACTGGAAAGAGATGGCCGCACATTAGGTGAGCTCTGGTGCTTCAGCCTAAAAAGTACAACTAGAGCTACCAAAGACCATACATATAATCACAAGTTTATAACTTTAATGCTCCGGAATGGATGCTGAGTGGGTTGTTGTGGTTAAATGAGGCTTCTGTGAGATATACACTGAACCGGGAACCCCCCAGTCACTTCAGGCTCTGGATCACAGATTGCGGTCGCAACTTGTCAGAGGACCTACACAACAGCCTGCCTACACTGAACAAGTGCCGAATATAAGAAGATGGCGAAATTTGGGTAAGATGCATAACTACACAAAAAGCACCCGTTCTTCAATACTCTCAGGAGAGCCTCACACGCTAGCAGTAACCGCCATCTTAGTGCGACGTACGCACTTTAATTTCTAACGCTGCAGATCAACATCGCTTAAGACACAAGGCATGTAGAAGGCAGAATCAGGCGGTGATAGACTCACTAATTTATGAACCATTAGGGGCAATTAAAAAGGGGATAGTACCCTAAAGAAACACTTATATACAAAGCTGGAAGTTCAATACACCTCAGTGGTTACACAGAAATGGCAGATTATATCAGATTGACAGTTAACAAACATTGAGTCTCCCTGCATGCTTATTAATGTCAGTAACACAATGCTGCTTATTGTAAAGTGATAAAAGGACTGGTTAAAGTGAACTTAAATAAAGCAACAACTCACTCGGTGACACAGAGAGGATGCTCATTTATTCATTGCCTTAGTTAATGTGAATCTTAAGGAAGAGGTTATCTCTATAAGACTGGTAGCACAAGATCAAGATTTTTATTAGAGTTTGCCCCTCAAGCACTGTACTTGTCGCACTGTATAATCAGTAATTATTGGGGAAGCAATCCTGAGCTGCCATGCAAATAATATAACACAGAGTTTATTCCTAAATAAAAGAGATTTATTTCACTGGATGAACAACGGTCTATAATAACACTGCTTCACACATAGAGACTTCATTTAAGTGATTTTTAAAGTTTAAAGCCTACTGTTGAAGATAACATAAAGTGCTACAGAGTCAATTGCATACAAGATGTCGCCCAGAAAAAACCCACAAAAAAGCAAGCAAAACAAAAATGTAAATAAAGGGAATCCATCAATGGATAAGTACTTTAAAGCAGCTGCTCTGTTGCCGCCAAGAGAACATTCTACAACTCCACAGGGTTCACAACACTCACCTAGCTCTTCTGATTCAGGATCAGATGGGGAAGATAACATGGTATCTGTGCCGCAATCAGTAATATCGTCTATTCCCTCAAAACAAGATTTTTCTTCACTCATTACACAAGTAAAACAGCGCATTAAGGATGAGATCTCTGAGCTGAAAAGAGATATTACAGAAATTGGCAATAGAGTGCAAACTCTGGAAGATAACGCTCAAGAACATGATATGTGTATATCGAAAGTGAATGATCAAATGGAACTCCAAGATCAAACAATTTGTCAACTAGAGGACAAATTGGAGGACTTAGAGAATAGGTCGAGAAGGCATAACATTAGGATATGAGGTGTCCCAGAGGCAGTTGATGCTTCAATTCTGCAGGAATATCTACAATCTTTATTTTCTCAACTTAGAGATCCAACAGATGATACTGAGGTAGGAATAGATAGGGCGCATCGAGCCTTGAGACCAAGACCCCCTGAAATGGCACCACCCAGAGATTTGATCATAAAAATCACTAACTATCAGATGAAAGAGTAACTTATGAAGGCAGCAAGAGAAAAACGCCCCATACAAAAAGATGGCGAGAACCCTAGCCAGGAGAAAAGAACTTTCATCGCTTACACAGCATCTTCAAGCCAGAAACATAAATTATAGATGGGGTCATTAATTTCAACTAATAGTCATCTGGAAAAATAGAAGAGCAAGTTGTTCCTCAATCACAGAAATTGAAGATTGTTGCAGGAAGTTGGAAATCCATTTACCAATAATTGATTTGGACAAAAGGCAAGATTCTACTATTTAAATATGCAAGAAGAAAGCATACACATAGAAAGCACTCCCAGGTCAAATTGCAAATTAATTGCAAATAAATATCACTCAGTAAATAATCCAAGGATAGAGTATGGAAATAGGAAGATTCACTAAATTAAAATATAACTTTTATTGGGTTCATAGAATTAAAATAGGAAAAAACTGATTAAAATCACTCTTAAGTACCGACTGTAGTATGTGGATAGTTTATATAGCCAATTGTATGTTAAACTGATCCTTCCAATCAATACCAGGGTGCACAATGATATCACGTACCACTGGGTAATGTGCAACAAAGTTAAATAACGTGATACAATAATATTAATTTGTTTAGCACAACTGGTAGCTTAGAAAGTGAGAGAATAGAATGGATACTGTGTTCCTGTTTAAATAAACAGTTTGATTAATCTTTTTATGGTTATGAGCGATATTGAAATTCGAGTTATGGTATAACACAACTTTAAACTGAATATGTTAGCTTAGTAAATAACGCACAGTTTATATATAGATTCGTTTTCCCTATATTATCATATAGTTAGGGAAATAAATACTGTGTTCCTGTTTAAGTAAACAGTTTAATTCAACCGTTTGTGGTTGTGAGCGATATTGAGATTCCTGTTATGATGTAACACAACTTTAAACTGAATATATTAGCTTAGTAAGTGACACACAGTTTATATATAGATTTATTTTCCCTATATTGTCATATAGTTAGGGAAATGAATACTGTGTTCCTGTTTCAGTAAATAGTTTAGTTCAACCGTTTGTGGTTGTGAGCGATATTGAAATTCCTGTTATGGTGTAACACAATTTTAAACTGAATCTACTAGTTTGGTAAATAATCCACAGTTTATATATGGATTTATTGCCCTATATTGTCGTATGATTAATAGTCCAATTAGAGACGTTATCACAGTATAGGTCAGGAAGTTGTACTTAACTGTTGATTTTCTTGTATATTCAGTATTGAATTCAGGTTGTTATAGATCAAACACTCACTTGGTGAAGTATTTTATATAATATATTTGCCCCACTTGGTTGTTATACAAACGAGAGTGTAGGTAGAATGTTTTCACATAAGTTAGATACAATTGTGTTACTAAGTTCCACAATCTATGTTTGAAAGTATCGCTATCACTTGCAACACTTATACCATAAACCTGATATTGGCAATGTATAGGTGTGTGCTGGTTCGAGTGCGCTGAGTGTTAAGGAGAGTATCCTCCAGCTCAGCCGTATGAGAAGTAATTGCTCCTTTTGTTAGGTGTTGTATTAGAGTGCTAATGGCTGATAATGTTGTTGCACAATGCCAGGGTTTAAATTATGGCGGCAACGCGCCTCGTGTAGTTAAGCATATAGGTACTGATCACCAGTAATGCCCGGATGTTAAACGGTACAAGCGGAAATTGTTACAGTGTATGTATAGTGGTTCTATAATGAGATCTATACTCCTTGTGATCTTGGCAGATATACCTGTGTATAAAGTTATAATTAAACCCCTTTAGATTATTTGAGGTAAATAGGGCTTTGGCATTACGTTAGAAGTAACAGCTAGATAATGCTCGTTTCACATCAGCCATGCACTATCTATAATAAACAGATCCTCGCACGCTCTCTGAGCCCACACACATAGTATGGAATAATAAAGTTACGCTCATGAAAACAACTCCATGCACTCTCTCACATTCACACTAATTCTTTGGATAGGATAATTAGTATAATTGGCTCATATTCGTTAGATCATACTGGATAATGTAAGAGTAAATTGTAACTCCTAATAATGACTACAGTAATACAGCGGTAGCTTAAGGCTAATCTACCGCTGTATTACTGTAGTCATTATTAGGAGTTACAATTTACTCTTACATTATCCAGTATGATCTAACGAATATGAGCCAATTATACTAATTATCCTATCCAAAGAATTAGTGTGAATGTGAGAGAGTGCATGGAGTTGTTTTCACGAGCGTAACTTTATTATTCCATACTATGTGTGTGGGCTCAGAGAGCGTGCGAGGATCTGTTTATTATAGATAGTGCATGGCTGATGTGAAACGAGCATTATCTAGCTGTTACTTCTAACGTAATGCCAAAGCCCTATTTACCTCAAATAATCTAAAGGGGTTTAATTATAACTTTATACACAGGTATATCTGCCAAGATCACAAGGAGTATAGATCTCATTATAGAACCACTATACATACACTGTAACAATTTCCGCTTGTACCGTTTAACATCCGGGCATTACTGGTGATCAGTACCTATATGCTTAACTACACGAGGCGCGTTGCCGCCATAATTTAAACCCTGGCATTGTGCAACAACATTATCAGCCATTAGCACTCTAATACAACACCTAACAAAAGGAGCAATTACTTCTCATACGGCTGAGCTGGAGGATACTCTCCTTAACACTCAGCGCACTCGAACCAGCACACACCTATACATTGCCAATATCAGGTTTATGGTATAAGTGTTGCAAGTGATAGCGATACTTTCAAACATAGATTGTGGAACTTAGTAACACAATTGTATCTAACTTATGTGAAAACATTCTACCTACACTCTCGTTTGTATAACAACCAAGTGGGGCAAATATATTATATAAAATACTTCACCAAGTGAGTGTTTGATCTATAACAACCTGAATTCAATACTGAATATACAAGAAAATCAACAGTTAAGTACAACTTCCTGACCTATACTGTGATAACGTCTCTAATTGGACTATTAATCATACGACAATATAGGGCAATAAATCCATATATAAACTGTGGATTATTTACCAAACTAGTAGATTCAGTTTAAAATTGTGTTACACCATAACAGGAATTTCAATATCGCTCACAACCACAAACGGTTGAACTAAACTATTTACTGAAACAGGAACACAGTATTCATTTCCCTAACTATATGACAATATAGGGAAAATAAATCTATATATAAACTGTGTGTCACTTACTAAGCTAATATATTCAGTTTAAAGTTGTGTTACATCATAACAGGAATCTCAATATCGCTCACAACCACAAACGGTTGAATTAAACTGTTTACTTAAACAGGAACACAGTATTTATTTCCCTAACTATATGATAATATAGGGAAAACGAATCTATATATAAACTGTGCGTTATTTACTAAGCTAACATATTCAGTTTAAAGTTGTGTTATACCATAACTCGAATTTCAATATCGCTCATAACCATAAAAAGATTAATCAAACTGTTTATTTAAACAGGAACACAGTATCCATTCTATTCTCTCACTTTCTAAGCTACCAGTTGTGCTAAACAAATTAATATTATTGTATCACGTTATTTAACTTTGTTGCACATTACCCAGTGGTACGTGATATCATTGTGCACCCTGGTATTGATTGGAAGGATCAGTTTAACATACAATTGGCTATATAAACTATCCACATACTACAGTCGGTACTTAAGAGTGATTTTAATCAGTTTTTTCCTATTTTAATTCTATGAACCCAATAAAAGTTATATTTTAATTTAGTGAATCTTCCTATTTCCATACTCTATCCTTGGATTATTTACTGAGTGATATTTATTTGCAATTAATTTGCAATTTGACCTGGGAGTGCTTTCTATGTGTATGCTTTCTTCTTGCATATTTAAGTATCTAAATTCATACACTAAGCACCCACATCTAGCCATACTTTGTTGGCATTATTAAAGATACAGGCAGGTCTATTACACACAAGTAGTGCCATTGGTAATTTTTGTAAATTCATCTAAGATTCTACTATTACTACCAACTCGCAAACTCCCCCTTTACCGCAACGTAAAGAATGGCAGATGGTTCGAAGTAAAAGAATGAAGAATTTCTCATCCTTGGACTCTAGGGCTCAAACAGGTTGAAAATCCCCTTTATAAGACTTATATGCTTAAGGAACTGGGTAACCAGAGTGAGTAAGCTTTCTTAGATGTTAAGATAAGAAAGACAAAGATAGATTAACTGGCCATAATGTGGTTAATTGTTAATAGAATAACATTGCTGAATTAATAACAGGTCGTACAGACTGTCTTAATTATGTTCGTACTTAGCGGGCTGAATGATTTCCATTAGGGATTTCATAGCCATTTCCCTCTATTGTTTATATAGAGTAAACGTTGTTGATGTTGTTATTGTTTATATTGTTAGAATTTATTTAGGAAATGTACTGCAGAGTCATGATATCATGTATAAGACCATCGGGATGTACAAGCGCAGAGTGGGAGTGGAAAAGGTAATGTAATGACAGACACATGTATTCAAATTGTAACACAAAATGTGAAGGGTTTTAATGTCCCTAATAAGAGATCGCTAGCTTTAAGAGATATAGCACAAAAAGGTGGGGGGGGAATCATTGGGCTTCAAGAGATCCATTTTAAAAGAGGTTCCATCCCCAAATAATTACACAGCAGCTTCTCTCAACACTATCACAGCTCTCACAAAAAAAAAAGATTAATGGAGTCAGCATTTTCATTCGTAATTCTATAGCTTTTAAATTAATAGACCAGAAAAAAGACGCAGATGGTAGATTTCTGGCTGTTTGCGGTGTCTTCTATAACAAGATAGTAACTTTGGTGAATATTTATGCCCCCAACCAAAAGCAAGCAGCCTTTTTTAAATCTATAATACCTTTAATACAAGACATACAAAAAGGCCAGTTGATAGTTGTAGGAGATTTTAATTTGCCTATAAATCCTAAACTTGACAGTTCAAATCCAAGTATACATATTGCAAAAAACACACTTAAATCCATGTGGAACCTAGTTAAAGGATTACTTTCTGTTATAATTTTTAAGCTAAACAACTAACATATTAAAGTTAATAAACATTAATTAAAACCTACTGACCTATATTTTCTCCAAAACGAAGTTTCATAACGTTCTAAAAGTTATATCTTTTATTCGCCAATGATGTCACGTTATCCTGCCCACTATTTTCAGCACTGCGTGTTCAAAATACTTAAACCAATAACTTTGTGTTTAAAGCGCCATTTTAAAACCTAGGTATTGTAAACGGATTGGTACAGAGCAAAGGATAAAAAGTCAGATGGTAGTTAAGCGCTAAGAGCAAGGTTTGTGGGAGGATGTTAATTATCTATAAATAAAGCTTTATGACGGCATATATTGTGAATAAAAATCTAATATTAGATAGGTGATAAGTGCTGTATAGGTACCAGTACTCAAAATATATATATATATATATATATCAGTATAGTGAATAAGAGATGTAGGAAGCGAAGAAAGTACAAATATAGATACAATTTATTAAAATAAAGGTTTAAAACAATATATCAAGTATTTGACAATTAAAACATATGTATCTAAAAGTGCGGGGACGTCTCCCTTATTCGTTACTGTTTAGTAACAGTTTATAGAAAAGATCAAATGGTAGTGTAAAGTACTTGCGTTTTAAATTGCTGTTAGCAACTGTGGGGTAAAAATGTGACTCCTGAGGTGTTCAGTAAAGATGCAAAGTAACTGTCGAGTAGAGACCGTGTTGTGTGCGGCTTGGCGTTACCAGATGGTGTTGGTTGCGCTTTTACGTGACCGGTGTGACGTCACTGAAGCCGGTTGCGTACAGCGTTTCTATGGTAGCCCCTATTCCGCAAAGATTGTGGAAGTCTTGGGGGAAATTACTGTTAAACTTGGCGGTCAAAATAAATGACTTGATGGTTGTTTAAAGCATATAGGGATAAATGATCCTCAAATTGTGCAGGCTGTGCGGTCGCGATGCAGCGACTAAAAGTGCGGTTTGTTCCCTTTGGTTGCTAGTAGCAACTGGTGGGTCCTCTTAATGTTAAAACTTGGCGGTCGTTAAAAAACAACTATTAAGGCAGATGTATCTTTGCGGTCGTTATAAAAACGACTAAATGACTAGAGAGTCTTTAATTAGAAGAACTTGGCGGTCACTTTATAGCGACTAGGAGATCTTTGCGGTCGTTAGTAACGACTCTGATGTTCCTATATAAATGTGACCAGGCACAAGAACATAGGGTAAACCGTCCTCCAAATGTGCAGTATTGTAAAATAAACAAAGGCTAAAATCAAATAGCACAGTGTCTCAGTCAACGCGTTTCGCCCGTGGGCTTTATCAAGACATGTTGTTCTGTGCTAACATGTATGTATTTGAATACTAACATCCATTTTCATTGGTGAACCAATTAAACAATTAAAGGTGGAATATGCTATTCATAGTAGATCAAGGTGGAAATGCTCAGTAATAGTAAAACTTTCAGCATATAGTACATACATTCATTTAAAAAAGGCAAGATATATATCTAAAGTTTGTAGACAGCGTGCTTAGGTGTTATTTTTAAAGGATTGCTTGTCTAATAAATGAATAATGTCAAATATGGCAATGTATATATATATATTTATATATTAAGCATGAGGAAGATTTAAGAATAGACACACATATTTCTGAGGGTTATCTGCTTATAAGAAAGGGGTAATGTCTAATTCAGGGTTCAACCCTGTGGGATGTAATGTGTCCATATTGTATATCATTTTGGCTTCTAATTTCAGTAGTTGGTTTTCTAGATTGCCCCCTCTCCAGTTAATTTTTACTTTTGCAAGGCCCCAAAATTTAAAGTGTTTCAGATTATTGTTGTGACTTTCCCTGAAATGTGAGTACAAGTGTGTATCAAGATTCCCTCTGTCTATACAGGAGAGGTGTTCCCTAATTCTTTCACGGAGGGTCCTAGTAGTTTCTCCGATGTAATATTTTTTGCAAGAACACTCAATGATATAAACCACTCCTTTGTCCTGACATCTTATGGTATCTTCTATTTTGAATTTAAAGTTATTGACCTCAATTTCTTTCTTTTTGCAACTGTATTTGCAAGAACGGCACCCAAAGCATGGAAAGAAGCCAGATAGCTTTTTTCCCATCTAAGTTAATCTCATAGCTCTTTTTTGACAGGGGTTTTAGTTCACTTTGTGCCAGTTTATTCTTTAAGTTTTGTGCTCTTCTGTAAATAATTCTAGGTTTTGTTGGTACTTTCTCTCCTATTATTGGGTCTGTTTGTACTAGGTGCCAATGTTTTGCTAGAATTTTCTTAATTAGATTACTATTGCGATTGTAGTTTGTAATAAATGATACATCTATTGTGTTTTATTCTTCTCCATAGTTTTGGCTCAGTTTATCTTTATTCTTGTATGTGAGAAGTGTTTTTCTGTCTATTTTATCTACCTCTTCTTTTGCCGAATTGATAATTTTCTCGTCATACCCTCTTTCTCTAAATTTAGTTTCTAGAATGGTTATTTGTTTCTCATAGTCTGTATGTCTCGAGCAATTTCTTTTTATCCTTAAGTATTGCCCTTTAGGGATGTTATTCTTCCACCTTTCTAAATGACAACTGTTATAATGTACAAAATTGTTGGCGTCTACTTTCTTGAAATGTGTAGTAGTTACAATTTGATCGTCTATTACTTCAATTTCGAGGTCAAGAAAGATGGCTTTGTTTTTGCTGTATGTGTATGTAAGGTTGATGTTTCTATCGTTTTTATTCATATCATCACAGATCTCTATTAGTTCAGATTCTTCCCCTTTCTATATGAATATAATATCGTCTATGTATCTTTTGTATAGTACAAGATTTGCACCCAGTCTATGCTGAAGGAAAAAAGATTCCTCCCAGTTACCCATAAAGAGATTAGCATAGCTGGGTGCAAATCTTGTACCCATGGCAGTTCCGTTTTTTTGTAAGTAGAATTTCTCATTGAATGAGAAATAGTTCTGATTAAGAATAAATTGAATGCCCTCTAGTAAAAAGTCTCTCTGCTCTTTAACCAATGTGTCATCTTTCTCCAAAAAAGTTTTAACAGCTTGGATACCGAATTCCTGATTTATGAATGTATATAGCGACGTGACATCGCATGTCACTAATATATAATTTGGTTCTCGTTTTAAATTGTGTAATATTTGTAAAATTTCTGTTGTATCTCTTAAATAAGATGGTAATTTTTTAACATAAAACTGGAGAAACTCATCCAAATATTGGGATAGATTAGAGGTTAAAGAGTTTATCCCGGAGATAATAGGTCTTCCGGGAGGGTTTGTCAGGCTTTTATGTACCTTCGGGAGGTAATAGAATATTGGAATTTGAATTTGTTTTGGTAACAGAAAATTGTATTATTTATTATTCAAGATATTTTTATTTTTAGCTGTATCTAGCATTTTGGATAATTTGGATGTGAATTTCTTTGTGGGGTCTAGACTTAATATTTCATAGGTGGTAGTGTCTCCCAATAGTCTGTGTGCCTCTTCAATGTATTGTGACCTGTTCATTATTACGACTCCTCCCCCTTTATCTGCGGGTTTAATGATTATGTTTGGGTCAGATTGAAGGTTTCTTAATACCTTTTTTTCATTAAATGTCAAATTATTGTTGTATTTATTAGTGATGTTGGCTTTTTTGATGTCTCTCTGTACCAATTTCTCAAACATTTCAAGATTCTTCCCTTTCTCATTAGTTGGGTAGAAGGTTGATTTAGGTTTTAATTTGGAATGTTTGAACCCCCCATTGTCATTCTGACTAGAATTGGTTTGTATGGGTTTTTGCCAGTTCCTCTCTATCGGGTTCTTGAGGAAGTACCTTTTGAGGGTTAATTTTCTTACGTATTGACTTATGTTAATGTGGGTATCAAATTTATTTAGTGTTGTCATTGAAGCAAAATTTAACCCCAAATTAAGTACTCTCTTTTCTTCTTCGGTCAGTGTTTTATCACTTATATTAAAGATGCCACTTGTCGATACTACTTCACTCTTTTTGTGTCCCTTTCCCTTTCTACCTACTCTGGTGCCTCTCTTGTTCTTTTTCTTAGGGGTGGGTCTGTTTTGTGTTCTGTGTTTTTTGAAGTTCCTGGTGTTGGGTGGCTTATCTCTAAAAAATGATAATCATCATTTTGCTGACAATCTGAGTTTAATGGTTCAAAACGATTGGAAGTTCTCACTCTCCAATCGTTGTTTTGTCTATCATTGTTGTGTATGTGTTGTGAGTGTTGTCTCCTGTAAAATTTTGGTTCTTTCCAATATTCTGTAGTGGGCTCATAATAGGATCTATGCTCATCTGGGTAGTCCCTCTCCCTGTGATTTCTATTGTATTGTGTATAATTCCTATATCTATTATAGCCTCTTTGTGTATAGTTCCCTTGATTGTAATAAGAATCATTGAAGTATATGTGCCTATTGTCCTCCCTCCATCTATCTCTATTGCGGTTTTGTGGGGTTCTGTTATAAGTTGGTCTATTGTAATATTCAGAATTGGAATTATGGTGTTGTGTTTGTTTGTTGTGAGGCCTATTATTTGATCTTGATCTTGGTTTATAGTTTGTCTTATCTCTTTGTTGGGAGCTAGTAAGTGTATTTTTATTTTTATCATCCCCTGTGGATCTTGTTTCTTTGTTTGTATTATCATTACTATCAGTGGTTTCTAAGTTGTAATCGTCTTTATCTCTATTCAATTTTCTCCATTTCACCTCCTGGAGTTCATTATTTAAAGTAGTTAAATTGCTCACAATTTCCCTTTGTTTGTTTCTAAAATCTTGGTGATCTTTTTTATCTAATAGTTTTGTTTTAAGTGCAGTGATGTTTTTCTCTATAGTGTCTAATGAGATGTCTCGTGATTTTTTTAAGATTGTTAGAAATGTCAGTGATGCTGTTTCAAGTTCCTCATCTCATTCATTTTGTAGTGTTTCTATCAATTCAAATGTGGAATTCTTTTTTAATCTTAAACCTCTCGGTATGATTTTCATTGTAATATATTTATCCAAAAAGTTGAGTTCAGTTTTTTGTTTGAGCTCACTTGTTAAGTTTTTTTCTAATTCTATCATGATGGTGTTTAAATCAAGGTGTTCAGTGTGTGTGTCATAATTTTCTTTTTCAAAGATTTCTTTAAGGGTTTTCTCCCTCCACATAAAAATATCATCCTCCATTTCTTAACATCATCCTCCATTTCTTAACATTTGCTAACAGAGCAAAGGATACCCACAGAGTGGGTTTGGAAAACAATTAAATTTGCAGACAAGATTTCTGATATACGGTAGAGATATGTTAATGAAATGCTATTGATAAAAAGTGTATTTGGGGTAGTTAGTTAGTAACAGGCATAGAAAATATTTACTTACAGTGGCCCTTTAAGACATTCGGTTTACATGATCCGTGGAGGGTTTCCAAGACTATACTTTTTTCTCCAGCCCGAATAAATCATATTCAAGGATTGATTATTTTTTGTTAGATCACTTAACTCTCTCTCACGCAAACGCCTCGGACATCACACACACGGCATAGTTAGATCACTCCATGGTCAGGTGTTCCATTAATTGGCCTTCAGCACCGGTAAGGGAGTTTACCTGGAAATTAGATGAGTCTTTAATTTTGGACCCGGTGGTGCATAAGACCTTGGAGGCTGAAATACAGGAATTTTTTCATAGATATGTCCAAGAGGATATGTCACCATCAGTAGTATGGGAAGCTCATAAGAGTTATGTAAGAGGTATACTGATTAAAATTAGAGCTAATAAAATCAAAAGACAGAGAGAGGAGTTCCAATACATAGCCAGGGAAATCACACACCTAGATTATCTGCATAAACTTCATCCACAAGACGAAAATATCCTTCAGCAACTAAGAATCTATAGAACTGAACTAACATCCCACTTACACATTAAAGCCCAAA
Source organism: Bombina bombina (assembly GCF_027579735.1). Classification (NCBI taxonomy): domain Eukaryota; kingdom Metazoa; phylum Chordata; class Amphibia; order Anura; family Bombinatoridae; genus Bombina; species Bombina bombina. Next base: position 176,118,408 of record NC_069501.1, read on the forward strand.
TGACGGCACTCAAACTCAAGCAGAAATTTTATTGTGAGGCTGGTAAACCTGGGCAGCAGCTAGCTAGATTGCTTAAAACTAAACAAGCAAAAATATACATTCATTCAATCAACAATTCTAGAGGGATAAGAGTAGAGGACACCAAACAGATTGCGGACGCATTTAAAAACTACTACCATGCACTATATAACCTTTTTCCTAATAGGTCTTTATCAGATCACAAAAGTAAATGCGTGAATTACCTGAATAACGTTCAGGTCCCGACAATTTCTGAGAAAGATAGCAAGATGCTACAAGCCCCAATAGGATATAAGGAAATTGGCGAAGCAATCAGGTCTTTGAAGCCCGAAAAAGCTCCAGGTCCAGATGGTTTTCTGGATCTTATTACAAATTGTATTCCCAAATATTAGTACCTCATTTATTAAATACATTCCAACAGATTGACAGTGGAGGCATTTTGCCGGAATCCATGTTACAAGCGGTTATAACAGTCCTCCCTAAACCGGGTAAGAAACCTGACACACCAGCGAATTTTCGCCCAATTTCTTTGTTAAACATAGATTTAAATTTTTTTGCCAAGGTCCTGGCATCTATGCTTAATAGTCTTCTTCCATTATTGATTTCCCAAGACCAGGTGGGTTTTGTGCCGCGGAGAGAGGCAAGGGACAAAACCGTGAAACTTTTAAATATTCTGGAATATATCAATAGGAACAAAATATCTTCAGTATTATTGTCTACGGATGCTGAGAAAGCGTTCGATAGACTAGATTGGACCTTTCTAGAGACTACACTCACTAAATTCAATATACCACTCTCATTTATAAACAAAGTCATGGCCTTGTACTCTTTCCCTACAGCCCAAATTAGAATAAATGGTACACTTTCAGAACAATTTGAAATTCGTAATGGTACCCGTCAGGGTTGTCACTATCCCCACTTCTGTTTATCTTATCATCAGAAGTCTTAGCATGTAAAATAAGACTAAATGAAAACATTAAGGGTATAATTATTGAACACAGGGAATATAAATTATCCATGTTCACGGACGATGTTTTGTTGTCATTGTCAAGTCCTCTGGGGTCTCTCTCCGCGGTGCAAAAAGAATTAAAAGATTATGGAGAAGTGTCAAACTTCTCAATAAACATCAATAAATCGGAACTCTTTCCATTACACACATCCTCTACTGATATCACTCACATACAAAGCAAATGCTCATTTGCGATTCAGTTGAAACTCATTAAATATTTGGGAGTATACTTATCAAACAGCCTAGATTCAATTTGCACAATCAAAGACTCCAGGTTATTGAAGACAATCTCTAACCAGGCTTCGTCCTGGATGTCGAAGAACATTTCTTGGATAGGGAGAGTGAACACAGTTAAGTTGGTTTTGCTGCCAAAAGTTCTGTATATACTACAAACACTACCTCTACCAAACACTCTTATATACATACAAAAATTACAAAAAATGATTCATAATTTCATTTGGAAGAGGAGACCGTCAAAGGTTAATAAGTTATCTATGTATGCCCATAAAGACAAGGGGGGCTGGGTGTCCCTAATTTATTACTTTATAAACAGGCCATCTCTTTACAAAGAATTTTAGAATGGAGTAGAAATAATAATAAAGACCCAAAACATTGGATACAGTTAGAACACGATATTTCAGGAGTGTCGCAATTAGGTGGACTGTGTTGGTTACACAAATTGTTATCTAAAACCCAGACTAACTTCACCTCTACCGTTGTGTCTACCATATCAGATTGGAAGTTTATCCGAGACAAATACAGGGGCATCTCCAGTGCTCATTCTCCATTGACACCAATTCTAGCTAACCCGGAATTTTTAGAGGGTCAGGGATATAATACAGGTGGGGACAATAGTTTACATGGGCATGTGCCTGTCACAATGTTAATCAAATTAGGGAAGATATTACCTAGCATCGAATTAAAAGGAGTGGGAAATGGGTTTTTTGACCAGTGGCTACGATACCATCAAGCCAGTCACTACATCTCGACACATAGGAACAGGACAAATATGACAAGGCCTATGACGCCATTTGAACAAATGTGTATATCTAGTTTACCACAAAAAGGGATCATCTCCAATATATATAAATTATTACTCTCAGCTACAACACCTGATCCACATAATTATGTGAAAGGATGGGAAAGGGATATACTGGGGTCTCAAAACTCAAATAATTGGAAAAACATTTTTAGTAACATAGCTCACTCGGCACATACAACTTATGCACTAGAAACAAATTACAAAATACTGTTTTGTTGGTATTAAACACCAAGCAGGATGAAATATTTGTTCCCGTCAGCTAATGAAAAATGTTGGAGATGTAAGAAAGAGGTGGGTACTATGGGACACATATGGTGGTCTTGTACAAAAATAAACACATACTGGAAGGAGTTACTAGACGAGATGAAAATAGCCTTATCGTGTAATATACTGTTTTCCCCACAAGTCTGTTTATTTAATATGCTAAATGATATCAAATGTATTATAAGAAGGAATATTGGACATGTTATGCTAAATTCAGCTAAACAGCTTATAGCAGCCGTGTGGAGATCTGATAGAATCCCTACAATAGATGAGTGGAAAGAGAAGGTGAAGGGAGCTCTGATGATAGAGAGATATTACTATTTCAAAACTAATAGGATGTTAATGTATAATGACATGCTGTTTTATTGGGAATCTTACATTGGTTCTGGCTAAGTCTAAACAGAGTGAGCCTCTAACCTCACATTCATCTTGATGGTTTATCCAAACGCCTTCTACATTTTTCTTCATTACATTTTTTCTTAATTACTATATAGGTAAAGGGTAATAGTAGCTATGTGAAAGAAAAAGGAGGTCTTGTAAGGGCGCTAATACCTGAAGATACTTATGTGAAATTATTAATATTACTTGTGATAAATATGTGTACAAAAATAAAATAAAAATAAGAACAGTATCTAAGATAACAAGTGATTTATTTGGTTACAATATGATTTAAAAAATAGAGACGTCTCTAGTACAATTCAATTAAAAACAATGATGAAATATAGCATAAAAAATTATAAAAAGTGGTACTGATTAGTACTTCATGAGAAATTTAGATTACTGTTTAATAGTGTAGTCACAAAGAAAAAATTTTTGGAGTGTGACTAAACAGTTAGCCAAGATTTCTCGTGAGTTATTAAGTCTGTATACAGTTATGCATAAAAATATTTCAAATACCGATATCGGCTTGATAAAACTTCTGCAAAGGCTATATATTGCACACAAAAAATTATAATGGAGCTTAAAGAGGAGCTGTGCATAAGAGGAAAATTATATATGGTTATGCTCTAGCTCTGATTATATCAATCCTTATATCTGTATTCTCAGCGAACTAATTGATATGTCCATACGTATGAACCAAGAGAAATGTCCAGTAGTATATACTGCTAGTAGTTTAGGATTACAGTTCGCAATCTTAAAGCAGATGGTACCTTACAGTAAGCTTGAATAGCAGCAGGGAATCCTATGCGTCCTGCGGCTCAGTTCTTCTGACAGTGTCCTCGTGTTGTTGGCGTCTGACGTCACACCCGATGTGCGGGGGCTTGTCTTGCGTCGGCCAATCACTGCTTAGACAGTTGTGAGTATCCAAAATGCCTTTTTACGTCCGATATTGTGTATTCACAATTTTTCTTCTGTCTGATATCTATACTTGTTTAGGCACCAATCAGCAAAAAAGTATCCGTTGTGAGTAAGTTCACCTGCACTTAGTGCTGTTAGCACGCAGGTTCCGATGCAATTTCTCCTTCGTGTCCTTTGTTGACAGTCAACCCGGATTGAAGGATCTAAAACACTGTAAGCGGTCTGATACTCTATATACCAGCGCACTATTTTCCCACAATCTTTCACATAATAGTAGCTATGCTCTGCAGTGAGTTGCTTTTGTTTTGTTATTGTTTTTGTTTCTGTTAGGGTAAGAATGTTTTTGTTCTATTTGTTATTTTCACTAAGCTCAATGTGATCACAATTAGCTCAAGCTATATACTTACATCGAGGTATTGGCTGTAATGTGATATCTATTATGTAACCACATCGTTTTTTGTATTTTGCATTTTATATTATGTACTTTATGAAAATGCCAATAAAGAAATAATAAAGATTTAAAAAAAAATGCACTATAAGCCCCATAGCGAAACACCCTGTTTTCAGGGTAAAAAGTGGCTTTAGTTCTTTCCACCAGGGAAATGAAAGTACTGGCGAGAATACTTATAGAATCTCACCAGCCAAGAGACCTTTAGATCATTGGTCCCGTTGTGACCCATCTTTTATTTCTGATGACTGTAATATGTTACTTTTAGCTGTGTATTCTAGGGAGTGTGAGAAATTAAAACTAAATTGTGTTATTTATCCACATGATATGCAATTTACATGGGAAAGAAACTAATATTTTTACACATTCAACATTCCATCAGCATACAATTTTTTTATACCTTCAAAATGACCGTGCCAGCACATTGATATTATTTAGATACATGTTCTCACAACAATTGTATAAAACACAACTAACTAGAAATACAGTAAAGCAACATAAATGTAAGTGAACAAAAATAGAAAAAATGTTTTCTTTATAATATAGATGGAGATAAAATATATTGGTTGGTTTATTGTTTGGTCTTCTGTCATCCTAGTTCTGTTGAATTAGTGATATAAAGTTGTGCTTGCTTTAAATTTATTAGCTAAAGAACAAAACAACATTGCCCTCTAGTGGATTCCACAGTTACTAAAGCAAAAAAATAATAATAATAATTTGAATAAATCAGCAAGAAAAATATGTGATTGCAAAATGATTATCCTATTTTATGTTATTGTTTTATAATTTATGCAGCACTGCTTGATAATTTTAGTGAGTGAAAAACTATAAAGCTACCACTACTATAATGATTTTTAAAATTACTACTATTAAAAGATTAGCTTAATAGCAGCTTTAGCTTTAGGTCTAAGACCAACTGCTTTATTTATCTCCTTCATTCCTTAGCCATTTCACAACCCTGGCTTTACACTCACTGCAGTTACATAACAATATAATTGTCTTTTCTGTGACTGAAAAGAGTAGTGGCGCACCGGTAAAATTAAAAGCAAACATCTTTATCTACCATACAGCATACAGTCTTCTCATACAGCTGACATGTTTCGGCGAGTTGCCGTTATCAAAGCTTTGTCAGCTGTATGAGCTGACTCCTATTTGGACGATAAACACCACTGTTTTAAACAGTGTTTGGATCAATAAAGATTTTTGCTTTTAATTTCACCGGTGCTCCGCTACTCCTTTCAGTTGGTTATACCTTTTTGACTAAATAAGCGAGCAAACACGGTTGATTTCCTGGAGCCGTTCAGGCCATACTGCAACACGGATTGCAACCAATAACAAGCTAAGAAAATCAAGATGCACACGCCCCCCTACACAGACGTCTGAAGAGGGACGAATCGGGTTGGCTGATGATCGTACCTGGAAGCCTGCACGGACGCAAGAAAGCGGAACCAAAGTAAAGCAGCGGCACCTGACACGGAAGGAGCTTCAGGACACTATACCGCATAGGAATGTGTATACCACGTCACTTTAGATCACGTGACTCAGCTGCTGGAGGTGTGGCGCTCAATGCGCATGCGCAAGAAGCCCAACCTCATCCAAACGACGGTGTTCTTTCTGATTTTCACGCCCGTAGGATTTTGCTACCCTCGAACTGAGCATGCTCAGTATGAGGTAATTGCATTCAACAGCTGACTGAAAGGAATGTGTGCAATGCATTTAGGCATGTGCAGTGCTACTGGTAGCAAATTCTGAAGGGAGAGACATTTACCTCTTTAACAGGCAACTCAACCCCACGCATGCTCAGTAGAAGCAGAGGGGATTCTGTCCGATATTCCTACCCCTCAAACTGCCCATGCGTGACAGCCATATGTTTCATATCCAATAAAGTGTTTTATTCTTAAAGGGGCAGGTGGGGAGCATTTTATCAGATATTCATACCATTATATGCCCTCAAACTGTCTTAAAAGGGTAGGTGTTTTTTGTTTTACTCATAGCCCTCTGTCTTAAAGGGGAGGGTGGGGTGGATGTTATTGCTCACAATGTTTTGTTATGAGACACATTATATGAGCTCTGTGCTCTGCATGTTTCACTATGTGACACACTGTTTGGAGTCTCTGTTAGGGGTCTGTGCTTTGGATGTTTCAGTATGTGTCACACTATTTGGAGTCTGTGCTCTGGATCTTTCAGTATGTGACACACTATTTGGGGTCTGTGCTCTGAATGTTCCAGTATGTGACACATTGCTTGGGGTCTCTGCGCTTGATGTTTCAGTGTGTGACATACTATTTGGCGTCTGTGCTCTGGATGTTTCAGTATGTGACACACAGTTTTTGGTCTGTGCGCTGGATTTTTCAGTATGTGACACACTCTTTGGAGTCTCTGATCTGCATGATTCAGTATGTGACACACTCTTTGGAGTCTCTGCTCTGGATTTTTTAGTATGTGACACACTCTTTAGAGTCTCTGCACTGGATCTTTTAGTATGTGACACACTCTTTGGCGTCTCTTCTCTGGATTTTTTAGTATGTGACACACTCTTTGGCGTCTCTTCTCTGGATTTTTTAGTATGTGACACACTCTTTGGAGTATCTGCTCTGGATGTTTCAGTATGTGACACACTATTTTTTTATGATTAACCAGTGTCTTAAAGGGACATTGGTGTGAAGTTTTACTGTTTACCTTGTGTCATAAAGGGACATTTGGGTTAATTTAACTGTTTACCCTGTGTCTTAAAGGGGCAGTTGGGGGCATTTTACTTATTACCCTTTGTCTTAAAGGGACAATTGAGGTAATTTAACTGATAACCCTGTGTCTTAAAGGGACAGTTGGCAGAATTTAACTGATTACCCTGTGTCTTAAAGGGACAGTTGGGGGAATGTAACTGATTATCCTGTGTCTTAAAGGGACAGTTGGGTGATTTTACTTATTACCCTGTGTCTTAAAGGGACAGTTGAGGTAATTTAACTGATTACCCTGTGTCTTAAAGGGACAGTTGGGGAATGTAACTGAATATCCTTTGTCTTAAAGGGGCAGTTGGGGGCATTTTACTTATTACCCTGTGTCTTAAATGGACAGCTAGGGGAATTTAACTGATTACCCTGTGTCTTAAAGGGGCAGTTGGGGGCATTTTACTTATTACCCTGTGTCTTAAAGGGACAATTGAGGTAATTTAACTGATAACCCTGTGTCTTAAAGGGTCAGTCGGTGATTTGACTTATTACCCTGTGTCTTAAAGGGACAGTTGGCAGAATTTAACTGATTACCCTGTGTCTTAAAGGGACAGTTGGGGGAATGTAACTGATTATCCTGTGTCTTAAAGGGGCAGTTGGGTGATTTTACTTATTACCCTGTGTCTTAAAGGGACAGTTAAGGTAATTTAACTGATTACCCTGTGTCTTAAAGGGACAGTTGGGTGAATGTAACTGATGATCCTTTGTCTTAAAGGGGCAGTTGGGTGATTTTACTTTTTACCCTGTGTCTTAAAGGGACAGTTGGGGGAATTTAACTGATTACCCTGTGTCTTAAAGGGGCAGTTGGGGGCATTTTACTTATTACCCTGTGTCTTAAAGGGACAATTGAGGTAATTTAACTGATAACCCTGTGTCTTAAAGGGTCAGTTGGGTGATTTTACTTATTACCCTGTGTCTTAAAGGGACAGTTGGGGGAATGTAACTGATTTTCCTGTGTCTTAAAGGGGCAGTTGGGGGATTTTACTTATTACCTTGTGTCTTAAAGGGACAGTTGAGTTAATTTAACTGATTACCCTGTGTCTTAAAGGGACAGTTAGGGGAATGTAACTGATTTTATTACAAGACCAGAGAATCCTATTTTGCAATATATTTCTTTACTACTCATATGCAGCCTTTTAAAGTAAAACATAACATATATTGGAAAAAAAAACAATAAGAAGCTAACATGAGAGCTACTTATAATAAAAAGGAAAAAAAGCAGCCAATCAGAGAAGGGATATGACTATAAACTGACCCCTACCCTATCAAACCTCCTCTTTCTTTTGCTGCTCATCATTGAGATAAGTACTTTCATTATTTTTTCTGTATTTGTATTTGTCAAATAAAGATTGGTATTTGTCTTTTGTTTGTATTTTATTCTATATCATTTTATTTAGTTTTATCTTTAACCCCTTTCATTCTATTTTTTCCTATTTGTCACTTTTTATCGGGTTTTTTTTTCAAATATTTCCATTTTTTGTCTTTTCTTATTTTGTCTTTCCTCTTTATTTACGTTTTTTCGTTGGTTATTATTTTCTTATCTGTTATCCAGTTTACTTTATATATTTGCTCCCCTGTCTTGCGGTTTTGTGTTTACCGCTTTATATCAGTCCCCTCTTTCTCACATTGCTCCTGTGTAGTTCCTCTACTGCGCGCGACTGCGCCGCCATTTTGTAGGCTGTACTGAGGCTGTTTTCCCGACCTCTTACTCTGACGTGCGGGAGTAATGCCTCAGTGCAGCTCCGATGCCGGGAAAGTAACATTGTTTCTTCAGTTGCTTGTTTCAATCAGCCCACGTTCAGTAAAATTACTGTTGCTTAGAGGTTTATTATATCTTTGCCTCCGTTGCCATCTTGTGGCCAATAAGTTACATTCAAGATTACCCTTACTTAGAATTTCAATAGTTTTTTCCACAATATTTTATCAAATCTTCTGTGTATATTTCTTGCTATTTAATTAATTCCTGTGATGTTTTATATATATTTATAAATTTATATTACTCAATTTATATATTACCAGCTGGATTTAAACTAATTTTATTATATTATCTATAAGAATGTTTTAATTTTACATATATTATGGCTGAAACTCCTGTGGGAGGTAATCCTCTGTGCAAGTTATGATAGACTCTTCTATATCTAAATTATTTAATAAAATGACTTCTTTGATGGGTTTAAAGGATTCTAAAAAGCCCTTAAAAAGAAAGAATCCATCTATTGCTGTACAAGCAAGTAAAAAATTAATTGTAAAATCTCGTCAGTTACTTTCTGACTCCTTTCCTCACAGCAAAGGAACTAAAACAGCTGTTAAACGAACCCTGCACCCCAAGGGTGCTCAAATGGGGGACTCTATGGTAATGTCAAAATCAAAACCTAAAATAAAAAAATATTGATAAAATCCCTTCCTTTAATTCTAACTCTTCAGATGAAGATGATTACACTGACATTAATTCTAATTGTATGCTCTTGATAAAGATGTGTAATACGTTGAAACGCGTTGAGCAAATAAAACCTTTTATCCTTTGTTGAAAGATTGTCAAGATCTTGTTTTGCTGTGCTGAGCTGGAATCTCCTTATTTATGGAGTAAGTTACTACATTTTTTTCAATTACACACTGGATACTTTTGTCATTTGGGTCTCTATTCATTTATAGTCCACTTTTGGATAAACCTGAAAATTCAGTATTTGACTCCAGGAACCTGTGGACTCTTGCCATCTGACGCTACGTTCCCTTTCAGCTGTAAAGATTCATCTTATGGAGTGAGTATACTGCACCCATATTAATTGGCTTCAATATATGCATCAAGCCTTTTTTCTCTTCACTTACTAGAGAAAATCACTCAATAGGCCAGCGCCATCTACTACTACTATCTATCTATACACAGTCACAAGGGAGAGACTGCAAGAAGGCTGCGGTCTGACCTAAAGGAGAGTATCAGTTCTTAGTTCATTTGTACAGAATATTGTGTTTTTTTCCATCTTGCACCTCTGTATATTGTTTTCCTTTTTGTATTAATTCTGATTTGTTTGATAACTCAGACGATTCTAATTATTCTCCAGCTGCCAAAAAACATAAAAAGATGAAAAAAAAATTAAATTTTTTTAATGAGGAAAAGGAAAATGAATTTTTGGACTGTCTTGGTAACCCGAGATTTAATCCAGACGAGTTGCACCATCCCCGTTCATCGGAATGGTGTCCATCAATTGATGTTGCTAAGTTTATTGATTTTCAACTTCGCAAACCCCTTAAAAAACAAGCTAGAAATAATATGAGGGCTGAATGCCCTCGCCCCCTTCTTCTAAAAAATGCTGCCCTCACTCCGAAGTTGACCCCAAAGTTTTGAAATTTATTGGAGCCCCAGGGTATAAATTAAAAAAGGGTGTTGACAGATTGTGGAAGATCTGTCAAGACAAGCTTCTTGACACTGTAGGTCCCCTGACCAAACTATTTGAATTATCCGAATTAGGAGTTGCTGAGAATTTTTAGTTGGATCCTTTTGTAGTTAGAGAATGGGTCTTCAGAGACGTCGTAATATTTTAAGGAGAATTGACCCAAAGATATGTGACTTTGCTTCTAACAGCATTGCTTCTAATAACAATCGTCTTCTGTTCGGAGACTCTTACTTAAAGGAGTTGAATCAATACGTCAACACCTTTTCCAACCTGAATAAGGTTAAAACTTCAGTTAAGAATTTTTTTTATCCATCCCAAAATTTCTCCGACAGGGCCGGGAGAGGCAGAGGCCGCTTTCCCGGCCGTCAGCCATTCATTTCACGGTCTCATTATGTCCGAGCACGTCAAACCCACTGCCCTGCTCAATAGCCGTCACATTACCAGCGAAACTGCCAAGAACCCTCAACTTCATCTTTTTTCCCTTCAAGAGGACGCCAATGGAATCAAAGAAGTTTCAGGGGCAGATCAAGAGCAAGACAAGCTCCAGGTATGTACATTATTTCCTCCTCAGGCTCTTTTTTCCCGAGACAGAATTGGTGGCAGAATTGCATTGTTTGCCCAAAATTGGGTTTCAATTACCTCAGACCCTTGGATTCTTCAAGAGGTTTCAGGCATTTACATAGAATTTGTTTCTCAACCTATTCAAATAAAACGTCCTCACCCTATCCATTTTTCCAAAAGCGACAAACTTCTGGTTCAAGACGAAATCTTAACACTTTTTTCCAAAAGAGCAATTTTGCCAGCTCTCTACCCTCACAATGCTTATTTAAGCAACCTATTTCTGGTCAAAAAGAAAAACAATCAATTCAGACCGTATTTGACCGTTCCAATTGCCCAAGAGCATTGGAAATATTTGACTTTCGGTTGGAAAGGCCAATTTTGGAATTTTACCTGCCTCCCTTTTGGTCTGTCCTCCGCTCCTTGGATTTTCACCAAGTTATTAAAACCCGTGGTTGCTTGGTTGAGACTTTGGGGTGTTCGTCTAATAATTTATTCGGACAACGTTCTTATTATGGATCAAGATTTCTTATCTCTTCAGAATCACCTTCATTCAACAATTTCCTTATTGGAATCTCTAGGTTTTATTGTAAACAAACAAAAATCAATTATTCTCCCTACCAAATCCTTGGTTTTCCTAGGATTCCAGATAGATACTGTCCTCTCTACCTTGAGTCTTCCTTCAGACAAAGTGAAGAACATCAAGAAAGAAATTTTGAAAACTTTATACAAGGATTCAGTACCTATCAGGACTATAGCCAGGATAGTAGGGTTACTCTCATCCTCTATTCAGGCTATATTCCCCACTCCATTACATTATCGCGAACTCCAAAGATTAAAAATTCTTCATTTGAGAAAAGGTTTTTCTTACTCTCATTTGATTCCTCTTTCTTCAGAAGCCAAAGACGAACGTCTCTGGTGGCTTTCTCATTTAGAAGCCTGGAATGGAAGAGCCATTTTTGGCAAGACTCCAGATTTTATTATCGAATTCGACGCCAGTCTTTCAGGCTGGGGAGCTCGTTGTGGTCCCTCCATCACAGGTGGCAAATGGACTCTGGAAGATAAACGCTTTCATATCAATTGTTTAGAGTTATTGGCTGGTCATTTGCAGTCAAAGTTTTGCCAAGTTTTCTTCTCCAGTTTCTATTCTCCTGCGTATGGACAACATATCGGCGGTGCAGTATCTCAATCTTTTGGGAGGCACTAAATCCAGAGATTTGTCCAACATAACCAAAGAGTTCATTCATCTTTGCCTGGACAGGAATATTTCTATCAAAGCAGAATATATTCCAGGACAATCAAACTCAGCTGCGGATTGGGGATCTCGTCATTTGACGGATTTCAGCGACTGGAAATTGGACAGGAGCATTTTTCTCGCTCTCCAATCTCTCAGGGGTCCCTTTTGTTTGGATCTTTTTGCATCCAGGACCAATTTTCAAATTTGGCCATATTTCAGTTGGCGTCCGGACCCGGAGGCAGCGGCCATAGATGCTTTTCTTCATCCTTGGCCTCTCCAGAGAGCTTACGCTTTCCCTCCGTTTTCAATGATTCCGAGGACAATTTCAACTGTTTGTAGGGATCTTCTTCGTTTAAGGATTGTGACCCCCTTTTGGCCGACTCAATTGTGGTACCCCTCTCTCCTAGAATATGTCCATCAATCTTCCGATTCTGTTTCCTCCTCTGCCCCATCTCCTCATGAATTCGGAGGGCAATTGTCACAGCCTAGTTCTTCAAGGTTCTCTTCTCCTAGTAGCATGGATGATCTCAGGGGACCCTGGTCCCTCCGAGGCCTTTCGGAGGGAGCTAGGTCTCTCATCCAGGATTCCTGGGCCCCAGGGACTCGTAGATGCTACTTCGCAGCATGGTCTAAATGGTCTAGCTGGTGCTTGCGGAGAAACTTAGATCCCTTTTCTTCAGATATAACTGAAATTATTAATTACCTGTCTCATCTTTTTGATTCAGGTCTTGCTTACAGAACTATTAATGTTCACCGTTCAGCTATTTCTGCTCGGTATAATCTAATTAATAACCTTTCTGTAGGCAAACATACTCTAATTTGTAGGGTTCTCAAAGCTATCAGATTAAAACGTCCTCCGGTTCCTAAATATGAATTTTTCTGGGAAGTAGATTTAATTTTTTCCCTTTTTAAATCTTGGCCTGATAATGCTTCTCTATCCCTAAAACAACTTTCTGCAAAACTTGCCACCCTTCTTTGCTTAATTTCTTTTAGAAGAGTTTCTGATGTTAAAGCTTTAGATTGGAATTCTAAACGCTTTTCCCCTGAAGGAGTTACCTTTTTTCTTTCCCGTAGAACTAAAACTCTTTCTACCTCCATCTTTTATCCTTATCTTCCTTCTGAACCTTCCCTCTGTGTGGTTGAATGTTTGAAATCTTATGAATCTAGGACTCTGACTTTCAGGAAACCTTCTGTCAATCAACTTTTGATTTGTTTTGCTCCCCCTCATGCTCCTATTACTCCTACTTCCATTGCAAGATGGGTTAAATGGGTCATGAAAGAAGCTGGCATCGATATCTCTTTTTCAGCTCATTCTGTTAGAGGTTCGGCTGCCTCGAAGGCCTTTCTAAAATCTGCCCCTCTCCAACAAATTTTGAGTGCGGCAGATTGGTCTTCGGATTCCACTTTTAAGCAATTCTATTTCAGACCCATTCAACATGCCTCTCTTAATTTATTATCTTAACTATTTTTCTAATAAGCTTTAAACTTGCAAAATAGGAGTCTCTAGTCTTGTAATAAAATTCCAATTATCCTAATTCTTTGAAGGTATAATCTAGATTTTATTAAAGACACAGAGATGAGTATTTTCCCACCTCAGAGATGTTGTTATATCCCTCCCTTGTTCCTGATTTATATATATTATTAATCATTTTTGTCTTTCACAGTTTCCATCTGAATGCAATCCGTTCCTTAGATCTGGATTTAAACCTTCATTTCAAGAAGACCACCTTTCATCAAAAAGAACATGGACTTCCTTGATTTCTTCTATCAATTTCATCAGTTATAAGAAATTCTTCAATCAAGTTTTCCTTTCGTTGGCTTTTGGGATTCTGTGCTGTTTTGGACTCTTTGGACTTTTCATGTTTATTAATATTGTGTTCTTTGTGAGCATCAGTTAAGAAAGAGGAGGTTTGATAGGGTATGGGTCAGTTTATAGTCATATCCCTTCTCTGATTGGCTGCTTTTTTCCTGTTTAATATAAGTAGCTCTCATGTTAGCTTCTTATTGTTTTTTTTCAATATATGTTATGTTTTACTTTAAAAGGCTGCATATAGTAGTAGTAGTAAAGAAAGATATTGCAAAATACTCGTCTCTGTGTCTTTAATAAAATCTAGATTATACCTTCAAAGAATTAGGATTATCGGAATTATCCTGCGTCTTAAAGGGTTAGCTGGGGGGATTTTACTGATTACCCTGTGTCTTAAAGGGGCAATTGGGGAAATTTTACTGATTACCCTGGGTCTTAAAGGGGTAGCTGTTTTTTTTCCTGATATCCCTTTGTCTTAAAGGGGTAGGTGGGGTGATTTTACTGAATATCCTGTTTTTTAAAAGGGCAGGTGAGGTTGACATTACTGACATTCCTGTGTCTTAAAAAGACAGTTGGGGGAATTTTTACTGATTACTCTATATCTTGAGGGCGATTTTACTGATTACCCTGTGTCTTAAAGGGGCAGTTGGGGGAATTTTATTGTTTACCCTTTATTTTAAAGGGGTAGATAAGGGTGATTTTACTTATTATCCTGTTTTTCAAAAGGGCAGTTGGGGGAATTTTTACTGATTACTTTGTATCTTAAAGGGGTACTTGAGCGTGATTTTAATAATTACCTTGTGTCTTAAAGGGACACTGAATTATTTTCTGATTCAGATAGAGCATGCAATTTTAAGCAACTTTCTCATTTAATCCTATTATCAAATTTTCTTCATTCTCTTGGTATTTTATTTGAAAATCAAGAATATAAGTTTAGATGCCAGCCCATTTTTTGGTAAATAACCTGGGTTGTTCTTGCTAATTGGTGGATACATTCACCCACCAATAAACAAGTGCTGTACATGGAGCTGAACCAAAAATTGGCTGGCTCCTTAGCTTAGATGCCTTCTTTTTTAAAAAAAAATAGCAAGAGAATGAAGAAAATGTATAATAGGAGTAAATGAGAAAGTTGCATAAAATTGCATGCTCTATCTGAATCACGAAAGAAACAATTTGGGTTAAGTTTCCTTTTCAATGGGCAGATTGGAGGATTCTACTGATTAGCCTATGTCTTAAAGGGGTAGCTGGGGGATTTTACTGATTACCCTGTGTCTTAAAGGGCATGTGGTAGAATTGTATTGCTTACAATATTTCAATATGAGACACATTATATGGGGTCTGTGCTCTGGATGTTTCAATATGTGAGACACTATTTAAGGTCTGTGCTCTAGATGTTTCAGTATGTGACACACTGTTTTGAGTCTGTGCTCTGGATGTTTCAGTATGTGACCCACTATTTTAGGTCTGTGCTGTGGATGTTGCAAAGTAAAGCAAGGGAAACTGTTATTTAGTCTAATAATACATTTTAAAAATACACCATTCACATTACGCTGCTTTTAATGCACTATAACTTAAATATGATAAAAAAAATTGTATGCATAGTTGTTTCATTCAGATAATTTGTATTTTGAGTTTTTTATTGCAAACTCGCCACCTTTTATCTGATAAAAACTAAACACAGCATATCAGCACAAACACATCATACCAACTGTCAGGCACAGTGGTGGAGGGGTGATGAACTTCTCTGTATATCAAAGTATTATAGAGTTAAATATGAGGCCATCTGTCCGACAGCTATAGATTGGCCAAAATTGGGTCATACAACAGGACAATGATCCCAAGCACACCAGCAAATCTACAACAGAATGGCTGAAAAAGAAAAGAATAAAAGTGTCAATGGCCCGGTCAAAGTCCAAAACTCAACCTGATTGAAATGCTGTAAGAGAGCTGCATATAAACGAATGCCCACAAACCTCAATGAATTGAAGCAATGTTGTAAAGAAGAGTTTGCCAAAATTCCTCCACAACAATGTGAGACTGATAAAGTCATACAGAAAAAGATGTTATTGCTGCTAAAGGTGGTTCTACAAGTTATTAAATAATAAGGTGTACTTAGTTTTTTGCACATGGTTTCTCCATTTTGGCTTTATTTTTGTTAAAAAATATGTAATATGTTGTTGTTCATCTGAGCTTGTATTTACCTAATTTTAAGACCAGATGATTGGTATTATGTCTTGATACGTAAAACCATCGACTTCAGGGAGGCAGAGCTAGCCAGCAACCACAATTGCCACACATATCATTAGCTCCATACGCTAAGCAATCACATTTGCAAAATTCCACCATCAGCCTTTCGACTGACTAGCTTGGTTACTCTGGGCTAATTGATCTTGTGCCTAGCATCGATTGACTGCTCGTAGCACATCCAAGTGACTGCCTGAAAAATGTTGTGACACCTACATGCAGCCGCGACTACTCTTCTAGGCCTCTAAAGTGTCGATACTCACCGCTTACCTTCAGGGAACTGTACAACAGCAGGAGGGTATTCCCTACTATAGCAGACCTTAGCAGAAGCGGTTGGGACAGTGGATGTGTGGATCTGCAAGTGTAGGTCGCACATCACATGGAGAGACTAACTCACAATGGATATCCCAAGTAAATTGGACCATTCAAGACTTAGAGGCACCCCTCATGAATAAAACATCCTTGTCCCTGCACAAAAACATACTTGACTCTCTAAAGTCTGCAGAGATAGGGCTCTCATTCCCAGCAAGAAGGACTGCATCACACTTCCAAAGATGCTATATATTAGGTCTATCCTGTTTCCGGACATTAGAGACTATAACCATTGCAACACAGTGAGCCCTGGAACTCTAGTGTGAGAGCGTCAATAATATAATGCCTATGACACCAGGCTCTTCAACAGTCTTCTTGGGGCGAGACACACAACTGGGATCTATCCCCCATAGCCTCAGCCTATACCTAGGTCCAGGTGTCTCCCATTATTCACCAGTTTATGGCACAAGAAAATCTTGACACCACATAAAAGTTTATTTTTTGGCTAAGGTGTTTTGCAGATATTACTTATCTGTCACTTGCTATTTCAAGGAATCATAATACAAAACTTTACATAGTATTGCACAACTCAGGCTATACTAGTGCTTATATTCTACTAAGCTAAGGTTGGCCTAAACTTATGGACATTTCCTGAATGACTTAAGATTTTCAATATGGCCACTTAAATAAAGAGTGGCTTCTATCCCACAAGTGGGAGCACCATTTCTGTAAGGCCTATATACTAAGTTCAGAAAAAATCATGTACTCTATCTACACCAGTCTTATTTGCTGTGTTGGAGCATATTGGCTACTGATTCAGCTACAATCTACATCTGCTATTAACTACTGTTTATACCCTGTAAGGGACCCACAGCTGATACACCATGTCAGCGCATTCTAAAAATAAATTCAAATCTTCTTCTCTACCAAAGAGAAATGTGATAGAACACTTCCAATATCAGATGAACCCTGACCCTATATGATTGGATGAAGAAGGACCTAGTTCCTCCATTCTAGGATTGGAAGATTCACACTCCTGCTTATGGTCTTCAGATCACCGTAAAGGGTACTCTCCTGAACGCTCTAATAATACGGTAGACTCCCTAAAACAGCTTCTAGATAAACCACAATTCTATCAACAAGAGATTTGACAAGCTGGAGAGATCACTAGATGATCTGAAAAGAGATTGTGCGCTCCTCAATGGAGTTAATGACACCTTAGAAGAATAATTAAGAAGTTTTGGCCATTGACAATTTCTCAGTGGGTCAATTTTACAAAAAATTTAGCTGACCAAGTCACTGCTTTAGAAGCTAAGCTAGCTGACGTTGAAGACCACTCCAGATGCAATAATGTGCATATCAGGGGGATCCCAGAGTCGCTCTCCCAACAAGATCTTGAAACATTTGCTATATCACTACCGTATTCCATTCTTGGACTCTAAAATAACGATGAAAATCGCATTGACTGAATACATAGAATTGCCAGACCTTGAAACTTGCCGACAGATAAACCTTGAGACACTATAGCCTGACTACATTATTACCAGTACAAAGAAAAGCTAGTGAGAGAAGCCCTAAGATCTCAAGCATTTGAGGGAGAATTTTCAGGCGTACAGCTCTTCCCAGACATATTTACTTATATTCTACTACACAGAAGATCTTTCTTGGGAGTTACCTTTAAACGGCAGAAAACTAGGCATTAGATACCACTGGGGGTATCCAACAAGACTACTCATCAATAAGGATGGATTCCATCACACTGTTACTTTCCTGCAACAAGGCATATTTTTGCTTCATCTCTGGCGTCGACCTCCTGCTATACTGGACCGCCAAAAACCTGCAGTTTCCTCAGCTCTTTCCCTTTCATTGGTCTACCATGGAATTGAAACATTTATGCGTTTTCCTATCTCACGACTTTGGTTTAACCTGTGAAAAAATGTTTAACCCATTACTCAGGGAATGTAGGAGTTTAATCTCCAAGTGGAATTTTTCCGGAAGTCTCATGGTATAGCAGAACTATGGCTATTAAAATGATGCTACTCCCTAAGTTGACCTATTTGTTCCGATGCCTACCGATCACCATTCGCGACACGATATCTCGATCAATTACAGACAATTTTCACCTCATATCTTTGAAACTTCTCAAATTTCCTATTACAATGGGATGATTATCAGTCTCCAACATCCATCTCTACTTTAAAGCTACTCTCATATAGGGCTGTGATCAGATGAAGAAGACCATTCCAGATGTAGACCTCTTTACCGTCAGAACTTAAATTAACAGACTTAATATGGTTATCAGCTCATGCCCCGATCTATTCAGACATTACAAATAAAATAGTACTAGCCTGCTTGAGAACCTGAAAGAGGCTAAGACATGAGCCATATGTTGCTCCCCATCCCTCCGTGGCTCACGCTATTCAAGCTTTCTTATCACACCCAAGGTGGTGGGAACAGTGTAGGCTTGGAACCATACAATATCTATATGCTGGGGGGCCACTGATGACTCACTATCTCCCTCAAAAAATGATATTTGAATATATTAGACTTATGACACTCTTACAAGTATGGAAATTCCTGGCTTGCTCTCTAAGAGACAGGACATCATGGGAACAAAAATGGCTGGCAGGCCACCAGACAAGAAAGATTTTGTCTTTTAATTATTAGACACTCCTTGGTTGTCCTGCCTTTCTGAAGAGTCAGCAAATGTAGGAGTGGGAACAAGATTGGGGTTATGACCTTGAAGAACGAGATTGGAGCTGTGCCATTGCTTCCTCTAAAATGGCTGTACACTGTGATTCTCTATATGAACTATACTTAAAACTCCTTACTAGGTGGCACATGGGCTCAACAAAGCTTCACAAAATATTCCCTAGCCGTTCGTCTCTATGATGGAGAGAATGTGGAGAAGTAGGTTCCCAATTACATATCTGGTGGAGCTGCCCCAAAATAAAGTATTTTTATATTGATGTCATTGAGGTTCTGAAGAGCTTAAACTTCATCCAGTATTTACAAGCCCCTGTAGCACTCTTTCATATTGGGTTGGGGGGGGGGGGGGCTCTCCAGCCAAAACAAATTCCTACTTATCTATATACTGCTAGTGGATAAATTAGCCATAGCGAGATTATGGTTGAAACCAACTGTTCTATCCTGGAATCAGGTTTTAGACATTATTCTCGATATATGTTGTATTATTCTGTATTTGCGAAAAATGGAAGAGTGTTTAGAAGGAAATATTATTAAAAAAAAACAATAAAAACCCCATAGATTTAAAAGAGGGTGTACTTTCTTTTTCACATGACAGTGTATATGTGTGTGTGTGTGTATATATATATACATATAATAACTATTTACATATAATAACTATTTTAGTCAAAATTTTAAATAACTTAGCTATGATATATATGTGTGTCTGTAAAAAAATAAACAGGGAACTGCGTCTTCTAATTATAAAATGAAGAGGCACCAAAAATTGTGTCACATAATCAAACACCCAAAGAAAAGACCCTAAATAGTGTCACATATTGAAAAATCCAGAGCACATACTCCATATAGTGTGTCTCATACTGAAACATTGTGAGCAAAAAAACTCTCCCACATGCCCCTTTAAGGCACAAGGTAATCAGTAAAATCCCCCCCCCCCCCCCAGCTAACCATTTAACACACAGGGTAATCAGTTACATTCCACCAAGTGTTCCTTTAAGACAGAGGGTAATCAGTAAAATCAACATCAACTGTCCCTTTAAGACACAGGGTAATCATTAAAATTCCCCCATGCCCCTTTAAGACATAGGGTAATCATTAAATACCCACCAACCGACCCTTTAAGACACAGGGTAATCAGTACAATCACCCTCAATTACCCCTTTAAGACACAGGGAAATCAGTATAATAACCCTCAACTGCCCCCTTAAGATACAGGGTAATCAGTAAAATCACCCTAGGTGTCCCATTAAGACACAGGCTAGTGAGTAAAATCACCCTAACTGCCCCTTTAAAACAAAGGTTAATCAGTTAAATTCCTCCAACTGCCCATTTAAGACAAAGGGATATCATTAAAAAAACTACCCCTTTAAGACACAGGATAATCAGTAAAATCCCCTCAGCTGCCCCTTTAAGACACAGTGTAATCAGTAAATTCACCCTTAACTACCCCTTTAAAACACAGGGTAATCCGTAAAATTCACCAAACTGTCCCTTTAAGACACAGGGTAAAAAGTAAAATCACCCAACTGCCCCTTTAAGACACAGGATAGTCAGTTAAATTCCCCCAACTGTCCCTTTAAGACACAAGGTAATCAGTTAAATTACCTCAACTGTCGCTTTAAGACACAGGATAATCAGTTAAATTCCCCCAACTGTCCCTTTAAGACACAGGGTAATCAGTTAAATCACCTCAAATGTCCCTTTAAGACACAGGGTAATAAGTAAAATCACCCAACTGCCCCTTTAATACACAGGGTAATCGGTTAAATTACCCCAACTGTCCCTTTAAGACACAGGGTAAAAAGTAAAATCACTAAACTGCGACACATGATAATCAGTTACATTCCTCCAACTGTCACATACTAGAGTGTGTACCATACTAAAAAATGCAGAGCAGAGACTCCAAAGAGTGTGTCACATACTGAAAAATCCAGCGTACAGACCTCAAACTGTGTGTCACATAACGAAACATTGTGAGCAATAACATCCACCACCCCCGCCCCTTTAAGACAGAGGGATATGAGTAAAACAAAAAACACCTACCCCTTTAAGACAGTTTGAGGGCATATAATGGTATGAATGATAAAATTCTCCCCACCTGCCCCTTTAAGAATAAAACACTTTATTGGATATGAAGTAGCTCTGCACATGCCTAAATGCATTCCACACATTCCTTTCAGTCAGCTGTTGAATGCAATTACCTCATACTGAGCATGCTCAGTTCCAGGGTAGCAAATCCTACGGGCACGAAAATCAGATAGAACACCAGTGTTCTAAAGTAACAGCTGATAATACGTCACCGGAATTGACGTGGGTATACACATTTCTATGGTATACCACTTTCTTTAGAACACCGTATTCCTCCCTAGGACCGGACCAAGCACAGGAGAGGGGGTAAGAGAGAGGACGTCTTTCCTTGATTTCATCATTAACAGCATAGAGCAATGGAAAAAATAGACAGAAGGAGAAAAAAAAGTTATAAAGGCTTCTTCATACAACTGTATTATGGAGAGGAGGATATGTTAACGTTTCAGAAAGGTCAGATAAGTGGAGCCCTCTGTCTTTACAGCTCTCATGTGTCTAGCAGCTATTTTAGATAACTGTCTGCTTTTTTAAAGTAACTGTCTATTTAATGGGGACAGTTAAGCTCCCAAGTAAGGCCTAGATTATGAGAGGAGCGCAATATTGTGCTTTCTTGAGGAGAGAGAGAGAGAGAGAGAGAGAGAGAGAAAGAAGAGAGAGAAAGAAGAGAGAGAAGAGAGAGAGAAGAGAGAGAGAAGAGAGAGAGAAGAGAGAGAGAAGAGAGAGAGAAGAGAGAGAGAAGAGAGAGAGAAGAGAGAGAGAAGAGAGAGAAGAGAGAGAAGAGAGAAGAGAGAGAAGAGAGAAGAGAGAAGAGAGAAGAGAGAGAGAGAGAGAGAGAGAGAGAGAGAGAGAGAGAGAGAGAGAGAGATTTGAGAATAGGTTTAAGGGTTTTGGATCATGGTGATTAAGGAGTGAATTGTTTTTAAATAGCTATTGCACTGGGGGTCTCAAGTTTAATGGCTCTGTTTTAGTGCATTGCATAGGATTTAGACTTCATTCTTTTACCTAGTGGTTCAGCACATATTCTCCAAATGCTAATAGTGGGGGGTAAGCCAGCCAGAAGCTACACTTTGCTGCAGAATATGTAGGTCTGCTCTTATTTTGACTCTCATACATACTTTGTAAATGCGTGCCCCCTCGTGAAAAAAAAATGCCCCCCCATTTCATTAATTCTGGAGCCGACCCTGATTACAAGTCAGGTGCTTATGAGAGTATGCTTCCATAGGCTCCAATGGGAGCCTCGTTCTCATGCCATCAGACACAGCATTCCACCTAGCACAGCGCAGGGGGCAAATCACGCATCGTTGGGCAGCAAAATAAAAATAGATATGCCTCTTGTTAATTACGCTTAGCGCAAAGTGAAACCTTAAAGGGACATGAAACCCAAATTTTTTCTTTCATGATTTAGAAAGAGTATGCAATGTTAAAGGGACACAAAATCCAAACTTTTTCTTTCATGATTCAGGCAGAACATGTGATTTTAAACAACTTTCATATTTGTTTCTATTATCTAAATTGCTTAATTTTCTTGTTATCCTTAGTTGAAAAGCATATCTAGGTAGGCTCAGGATCAGCAATGCATTACTGGGAGCTAGTTGCTGATTGGTGGCTGCACAAAAATGTCTCTTTTGATTGGTTTGCCAGATGTCTTCAGATAACTCCCAGTAGTGCATAGCTGCCCCTTCGAAAAAGGATACCAAGAGAATGAAGCAAATTGGATAAAATAATTAAATTGGAATGTTGTTTAAAATCACATGCTGTATATGAATTTATGAAAAATAAGAAAACCAAAAATGTTGGGTTTCATGTCCCTTTAAACATCTTTCTAATTTACTTCTATTATCTATTTTGCTTCCTTCTCTTGATATCCTATGCTGAAAAGCATATCTAGATAGGCTCAGTAGCTGCTGATTGGTAGCTACACATAGATGCCTCGTGTGATTGGCTCACCCATGTGCATTGCCATTTCTTCATAAAAGGATATCTAAAGAATGAAGCAAATTAGATAATAGAAGTAAATTGGAAAGATCTTTAAAATTGTATTCTCTACCTGAATTATGAAATAAAAATGTTTGGTTTAGTGTCCCTTTAAGCTCACTGGAGCATTAGCCAGCCACTTTTAATGGCTGGTTATTTAATGTGCGCCTGTAGAGGGGCAAAATTGTCCCTTTACGGGTGTAATTTAAGATAGTGCTCCACTCGTAATCTAGCCCTAAATTAGCCAGGTTTGTTCATTGTTTAGTTAGTCTTGAGAATTGAAGATGGCTTTTATTTGATTCTTTTGCTTTTGAAGTATAGCTGCTTTCTTGCACCAAACAAGTGTGTGTTCTGCGTACATGACTGTCATATGGTTATTAATACTAAGGCCTAAACTCAGTTACTTTTGCACAAGTTATATATGATTGTCCATGCTGTTGATGGTGCAAAATGTTTTTCATATAGAAAAATATTAAGGTGCAGGGTCTCATGTTGTGGGATAATGTTGGCGGGGTCAATGCAACGGATGCCATCTGCTGGTTTATAGATGTATAGTAGGCTAGCTACCTAAGACTAGAACTTGATATTATTGGGTCAGCCCATCAGGTGTCTCATTTTGTGATTTTATCCTGGACACAAATTTCTCTCTGTCTCACATAGATTTTCTGGCCATTTTTAAACTGCTTTATAACTGTTTTAGTATTTTTAGCTTAGATTATGTATTGTTGCATGGGGTTATATAGTCACCAATGAGGGGATGGGGGTCCAGGTAGCAACCTGTAAAGTCACAATTCTAGAGGCTGCTGAGGAGAATCTAACAATTTCCTGATAATTAGCCGACATTTACAGCAACCTTGGTTGAAATTTTCCTTTATAGCTGCTTTATATTGTGCTGAATTGACTGATAACAGTTTTGCTGGTTTTATGTCCCCAGCTCCATACATAGACCATATTGTCAAAGCTAGAGGCAAACAGCCTTACATACAGTCTTCGGCACCCCTCTCCCCAGTAACCTGGGTAAAGCAGTAACCTTGGGACTATCAATTTATAATGAGCCAGACAGAACCACTTTTATAACTACACATTATTTTCTGCTGTGAGCAACTATGTATCTAAGTCTTCTATATTTGTCCTAGAGTAGGCCACAATGGTACTTGCCATATGGGAAGAGGGCATACAAGAGGAACATTTTCTGAAACTTCAACGTAAATTGTCCATAGTCTTTGAGAGTTTACTCCCTCACAGTTTGCCTTAGGAACAAGTGGTGGAGCAGCAGGAACTTTGTGGGGGGGAAATAAACTGGTGATGTAATACTGGGGCTGAATTCTTGGGCCTGCTAGAGGATACAGGTGATGTTATTGTACAGAGCAGAGCTTCAGTCATACTGGAAGAGGGTCCTTTGACCGTAAATATAGAAGATATTATAATAAACGGCCCAATGACTGCCTCAGTAAGATAGGGAACTAATATGTCTGTGACTTTTACTACAAATACTAGGTCTCTAAAAAGCCCTGCATTGGATTCAGACAAAGTATACAATTTTAAAATTGTGCCATCTAGTGCTCTTCCAAATTGATAACATTATTGCAAAACTGCTGCCATATAATGCTCCAGACATGTGTATGTTCATGAGCTTACAACCCTGCCTTTCAACAAAAGATACCAAAAGAACAAATACAATTTGATAATAAAAGTAAAATAGATAGTCTCTTAAAATTACATGTTCTGTCAGATTCATGAAAGGAAAATTCCATGTCCCTTTAAAGGGATACTAAACTTAATTTTTTTCTTTTATGATTCAAATAGAGCATGCGATTTTAAGCACCTTTCTAATTTACTCCTATTATCAATTTTTCTTTGTTCTCATGCTATCTTGATTTGAAAAACATTCCAATAAATTCTAAAGAAAAGTCTACATGCCAAATGAAGTCATAGCACCCCTAGGAGGTATGTGTATGTAAGTTACGAAGATATGAATCCCTCAACCATTAAGTAACGGCCAATCAGAGATAATCACACAAACATGACTTGAGTCAGTATGGCCTCACAGACATAATAACAAAATTACATTATTTTATCCAATGAGATGTACAGATAACATGTCCCATGGTGTATCTCATGTTTACTTCCTCATATAAAAGTCCATTGCACGTAGCCATTTTTGTCAGTTCTCTAAAGCCTGTTTGGCAACATGGTGCTTCCCAGGTTCACCAGCGAGGAGAATAAGGCACAAGTCCTCGCCGTTGAGGAGTTTTATCCTCAGCTTCATGGGGCTCAGAGGAGGACTGTGGCTGTAAAAAATGCCATCTGGGCGTCTGTCGCTCTCTCAGTTAATGCGGTGTCACATGTCCAGAGGACAACCTTGCAAATGATTAGGAGATATGAGGTTGCGTCTGCAGAATAAAGTCCGCCTCATGAGGGATTGGACTTGTGCCCATCGGAGAGGTGAGGATCCGGGCAAACTCCCGCAGAAACTAGTCCTTAAAGAACATGAGGAGACTTAATGCGTGCTCCTCAATCTCCGATTTCCCCCCGCATTTGCAAGCGTGCGGTCCTTGCCCCCCTCTCAGCCCCCAGCTGATGCCCATGAGACCCTGGACCCAGAGGCCAATGCCCCTCAAATCAGTGACCTGGGAGCAAGCTGTACAGAGGCTGAACCAGGTAAAGATCAGACTTCATATAATATTTTAATATTCGAGTATACATTTAAGCAATGTGTATACATTCATATCTTCAACATATGTCGAATTTACAATAGACGTTAATTATGATGATATAGTTATGAATTTAGATTCATCAAAGATATAGGAATGCTATTTATTGTGCAATGACGAATATCATATATATATATATATATATATATATTTAAAACAATTATATTAGAATATTGTAATACATTGTTAATGTATTAAAAACAGATCTAAAATATAATCATCACACTAATAGATCCAAATAAATTAACAATCACGGATGCGCAATTATGCTTTCAATTATTGTGCAATGCTCATCGATAAAATAATTGCGCAGAGACGTGAACATGAGTTTGCTGTTACAGTGGCATTACTTTAGACATGTTGGTCAAATGTATACATTCATTTGTATAAATGTTAAAAATACAGTATTATGAGTTTCAAGATTAAAAATAAAATGATCTATACTATGAGGCATATTTATCAAGGTCTGGCGGACCTGATCCGACAGTGCAGATCAGGTTCGCCAGACCACACTGAATACCGCGAGCAATACGCTCGCCGTATTCACCATTGCACCAGCAGCTCACAAGAGCTGCTGGTGCAACACCACCCCCTGCAGACTCGCGGCCAATGGGCCGCCAGCAGGGGGTTGTCAATCAACTCGATCGTACTTGATCGGGTTGTATTGTGGCGATGTGTGTTCGCCAGCTCAGAGCAGGCGGACAGGTTATGGAGCAGCGGTCTTTGTGACCGCTGCTTCATAACTGCTGTTTCTGGCGAGTCTTCAGACTCGCCAGAAACAGGGGCCATCAAGCTCCTTACGGAGCTTGTTAAATAGAGCCCTATGAATCTAAAGTTAAATAATGACATATAAATGACTAACAATTGATATCAATGCAAGAATACATAAAATAACTCAAATGGACAGTCAACAACAGAATTTTTTTTTCAATTAAACAAACATGATCCCTTTATTTTTAAATTCATATTTATTGATACAATAAAATTTATTATAAAATACTTTTAAACTCTGTGATTAGCTTCTATTTAAGCCATTGCAGACTGACCCCTCATTAATTTATTATTGACCAACTTGCATTTAGCCAATAAGTGCCCTCTCCCTTGTAAGTCCATGGGCGTGGTCACAATGTTATCTAAATGGCACACATGAACTTACACCCTCTAGATTTACATTGAAATAATCTTGCCATTTCAAGGATATTGATAATAGCATATGACCAGAATTAGTGTTAGATTTCAACAAAGAATACCAAGAGAACAAACACAATTTGATGTTACAAGTGAAGTTTAGATTTTGTAACAATTGCTTTTCCTATGTAATTAATGAAGTTTGGATTCCGAATAAACTGTCCCTTTAACAAAAGAGGCACACTTCATATTATAAGAAAATAACATATGAGACTACCTAGGATTATGATAAAAGTCGTTAGAGCAACATAAATACAAATGAAAATTACATCTAAATATATTTCAAGTAAAATATATAAGTCAAAATAAGGATTGGAATAAAAAAAATTCTATTATTTTATTCCTTGGTCATTTAACACATGGGGTTATTGATTCAACCATCTAGTTTGATAGTGCCTTGATAAATGGATCAAACAGAGATTTAAAACCTTGAATTTAATTGAAATTATAAATCATTTTAGAAACATACAGTGGATATAAAAAGTCTACACACCCCTGTTAAAATGTCAGGATTCTGTGATGTAAAAAAATGAGACAAAGATAAATCATTTCAGAACTTTTTGCACCTTTAATGTGACCTATAAACTGTACAACTCAATTGAAAAACAAACTGAAATCGTTTAGGTGGAGGTAAGAAAACAAAAAAAAAACTAAAACTAAATATAACTGGGAATGTAGCTGTGTTCAGAATGAAGCAATCACATTCAAAATCATGTTAAATAGGATTCAGCATATTCCTGCCATCATTTAAAGTGCCTCTGATTAACCCCAAATAAAGTTCAGCTGCTCTAGTTGGTCTTTCCTGAAATTTTCTTAATCGCATCCCACAGCAAAAGCCATGGTCCACAGACAGCTTCCAAAGCATCAGAGGGATCTCATTATTAAAAGGTATCAGTCAGGAGAAGGGTACAAAAGAATTTCCAAGGCATTAGATATACCATGGAACACAGTGAAGACAGTCATCATCAAGTGGAGAAAATATGGCACAACAGTGACATTACCAAGAACTGGATGTCCCTCCAAAATTTATGAAAAGACGAGGAGAAAAACTGGTCTGGGAGGCTACCAAGAGGCCTACAGCAACATTAAAGGAGGTGCAGGAATATCTGGCAAGTACTGGCTGTGTGGTACATGTGACAACAATCTCCCGTATTCTTCATATGTCTGGGCTATGGGGTAGAGTGGCAAGACAAAAGCCTTTTCTTACGAAGAAAAACATCCAAGCCAGGCTACATTTTGCAAAAACACATCTGAAGTCTCCCAAAAGCATGTGGGAAAAGGTGTTATGGTCTGATGAAACCAAGGTTGAACTTTTTGGCCATAATTCCAAAAGATATGTTTGGAGAAAAAACAACACTGCACATCACCAAAAGAACACCATACCCACAGTGAAGCATGGTGGTGGCAGCATCATGTTTTGGGACTGTTTTTCTTCAGCTTTAACTGGGCCTTAGTTAAGCTAGAGGGAATTATGAACAGTTCCAAATACCAGTCAATATTGGCACAAAACCTTCAGGGTTCTGCTAGAAAGCTGAATATGAAGAGGAACTTCATCTTTCAGCATGACAATGACCCAAAGCATACATCCAAATCAACAAAGGAATGGCTTCACCAGAAGAAGATTAAAGTTTTGGAATGGCCCAGCCAGAGCCCAGACCTGAATCTGATTGAAAATCTGTGGGGTGATCTGAAGAGGGCTGTGCACAGGAGATGCCCTTGCAATCTGACAGATTTGGAGTGTTTTTGCAAAGAGTGGGCAAATCTTGCCAAGTCAAAATGTGCCATGCTGATAGACTCATACCCAAAAAGATTGAGTGCTGTAATAAAATCAAAAGGTTCTTCAACAAAGTATTAGTTTAAGGGTGTGCACACTTATGCAACCATTATTTTATTTTTATATTTTTTCTTCCCTCTACCTAAAAGATTTCAGTTTGTTTTTGAATTGAGTTGTACAGTTTATAGGTCACATTAAAGGTGGAAAAAGTTCTGAAATGATTTATCCTTTTCTCATTTTTTTACATCACATAAACCTGACATTTTAACAGGGGTGTGTAGACTTTATATTCACTGTATATACCATTTTCAGAATAGTTATTATTAAGTTATTATTATTATCAGGTATTTGTAGAGCGCCAACAGATTCCGCAGCGCTGTAAGCATAGTCGGTATACAGGATAGCTTTTGTAGGGATCAAGTGGGTAGAGGGCCCTGCCGAGAGTTTCACTGTTGTAGTCGACTCTTATGAAGGCGATCTGCAAACAGCTGGGCTCATAGGCTTACATTCTAAGGGGTTCAAGGGAAAAGAAATGGAGTTAGGAAAGGTTAGTGTTGGTTGTATGCATCCCTGAATAGTAGAGTTTTTAGGGAGCGCTTGAAGCTGTTAAAACTAAGGGAGAGTCTTGTGGAGTGAGGCAGGGAGTTCCACAAGATGGGGGCCAGTCTGGAGAAGTCCTGTAAGTGGGAATGTGAGGAAGTAACAAGAGAGGAGGAGATCCTGAGCTGATCGAAGGGGACGGGAGGGAGAGTATCTGGAGACAAGTTCTGAAATGTAGGGGGGAGCAGTACAGTTGAGAGCTTTGTATGTTAGAGTGAGGATTTTGTGTTTAATCCTAGAGGCAAGAGGAAGCCAGTGAAGGTATTAGCAGAGAGGTGCAGAAGATGAAGAGCGACGAGTAAGGAAGATGAGACTGGCAGAGCCATTCATAATGGATTGTAAAGGAGCTATGCGGCAGCTAGGTAGACCAGAGAGGACAGAGTTGCAGTAGTCGATGCGGGAAAGGATGAGAGAGTGGATTAAAATCTTAGTTGTATCTTGTGTAAGGAAAGGTCTAATTTTAGAGATGTTTTTAAGGTGGAAGTTGCAGGCTTTAGCCAAGGACTGAATGTGAGGAGTGAAGGAAAGATCTGAGTCAAGTGTGACCCCAAGACATCGGGCATGTGGGACAGGGGTAATGATGGAATTATCAACAGTTATAGAAATTTTGGGGGTGGAGACATTGGAAGAAGGGGAAAAATAAGGAGTTCAGTTTTGGAGAGATTAAGCTTAAGGTAGTGAGAGGACACCCAAGATGAGATATAAGAGACAGTTATTGACACGGGTTAGTAAGGAAGGAGGGAGGTCTGGTGCAGAGAGGTAGATTTGGGTGTCATCGGCATACAAATGATATTGAAACCCATGGGACTTTATTAAGGAACCTAATGATGACGTGTAGATTGAAAAGAGGAGACCGAGGACAGAGCCTTGAGGTACCCCAACAGAAAGTGGTAGAAACTGGTAGAAATTTCAGAATAAGGGAACATTTCACGTGTGACTCATCCTATGTCATTTACCTAATAAAGTGCCCCTGTTCGAGGATTTACTTAGGTGAGACGACTAGAAAGGTGAGAGATAGGATGAGTCAACACAGGTCAAATATTTGCTGTGGAGATTTAAATGCCCCTGTTTCCAGTCATTTTTTTGTAGGCTGGGCACAGTATAAGTCAGCTTAGGTGGCAAATAATTGATGGCATAGGTAGGCTACGCAGAGGAGGTAATAGGGAACTACTATTAAAACAAAAGGAATCCTTCTGGATCCATAATTTTAACACCATGATCCCTGTGGGCCTAAATAGGGAGTTAGACCTTGCTGTGTTTCTTTAAGGTTAAATGTTTAGAGGCATCTGTCTGATATAGATATATGTTTTTAATAGGTTTGCATTATAGTATCGGTTATAGATAAGTATTAAGTATAAAAGTAAGGTAATGTGTTATAGTTGAATGCATTATTGTATGACACCAGCTAGGTGGCGCTGTATTATTGCAATCTTGATGAGTGTGGGAAGCGTTAACGTTTCCCTTTATAAAGGCTCAATGCACACCTGTTGATTCTATGCATGATTAAGGGAACTGCTCCCAAAACGTTGCATTTGTTTGTACCTAATGGAATAAATTTCTAAGGCTTGTTTATAATATTTTGGTGCTGTGGATTATTGAGTTGTAGGTAGGGAAGTGATGTTGCAAGTTTGGAGATGATAGTCAGAGAGAGGAAAAGGGGAGTTTGTTAAATTTGAGATAGTGCATCGATAGGTGAAAATCAGATCAAGGGAATGACCATCTTTGTGAGTGGGAGAGTCAGTCCATTGTGACAGGCCGAAAGAGGAAGTGAGTTGAAGAAGTTGTTTTGCAGAGGAGGCAGTGGGATTGTCAAGAGAGATGTTGAAGTCGCCAAGAATGAGGGCAGGGGTGTCTGAGGAAAGGAAATAAGGAAGCCAGGCAGCAAAGAGAGGGGAGAGAATAAACGAATCAGGTGTGTTTCAAATGAAGAAAATGTGAGTGAAGAGAAGGGCTGTATTTGTTGAAATGTGCAACGAGAGGAAAGTAAAATACCAACACCACCTCCTTGTCTATTGCCAGACGTAGGAGTGTGGCTGAAATGGAGATCCCCATGTGACAGTGCAGCAGTGGATGCTGTGTCTGAAGCAGAGAGCCAGGTTTCGGTAAGAGCCAGAAGGTTAAGAGAGTGGGAGATAAAGAGATCATGGATAGAAGTGAGCTTGTTGCAAACAGAGCGAGAATTTTAGAGTGCAAAAGTGAAGGGGGAGGTGGTTTTAGATGTAAGAGGAATGCAATTAAGGTTACCAAAGTTTTGTTTATGAAGTCTATTGAAAGGCACACAAGGATGTGAAAGGCTAAGAGGTTGTGAGGGACCAGGGTTAGGGGAGATGTTGCCAGCAGCTAGTATGAGCAAGAGGGAGAGTGACATGAGATGAGAAGCAGATTTGCAGTAATGAGACTGTTTTTTGGCTGAAGTGCAGGGGGGAGAGAGAGTGTTTAGGAATAGGTAAAGTTCATGAGTACAAAAGTAAGGTGAGTATAAGAAAGATGGACTAATGAACAGTGCAGGTGGAGAGGGAAAGGGAGTAATTGAATAATGTAGTTTGTTATAGAGACAAGAGGTAGCAAAAAGGATTGTGAAGATATTGAGCATTATTATGAAAGTGGGAACCAACACATATGACACCGTGTTACAGCAGAACTTGCAAAAGGATACAATGAGATACATAAAACACAGTATTACAAGAGTACTTGCCTTGTGTCTTGCCCCTTGCCCAATCCTTGTTCAATTCTTGTATAATACTTAAAATTAGTGCCTCACTTATAAAATGTTAACTTTGAAAATGTGAACATATGCTATTGTTAAAATGTACACTGCCCAGGCAATGCACCTCCCAAACTAGTGTGAAATATATACAGGCAGGGCAGTCAGCTGAGTCCACTAAATTTAGTTGATTGCTAACCAAAGACAATTTGAAAGGCCAATTGGAATGTTAGATTCTGGTCAAGGTGAGATGAGTTAAGTAAACAGACAATAAAAATTGGAGGAGGTTGAAACAATGGCATAAGACAACTTATAAATTTAAGAATAATAGCAAGGATTGATAAGGATTGAACATCACATGGCAATTAACTAAACATTTGAAGTAAGACATTGGGAATAACATTACAATAAATGCAGGACTTAATTTTAACAACCTAAATTCATGTGCTCAATATACATATACACATACCAAAAATAGAGACTTGGAGAACAAATGACACAAAATCAGGGGAATTAGCAGGATTTGAAAGCAGGGACTCAATTCACATACCAAAAAGAGAGACTTGGAGTACAAATGACACAAAATCAGGGGAATTAGCACTTTATGGCAAATACAAACTAGGAACTCATCTGTGCTCATTTATACATACATTTTACATAACAATGGACTCACATGCATATTTACAGTGGGGCAAAAAAGTATTTAGTCAGCCACCAATTGTGCAAGTTCTCCCACTTAAGAAGATGAGAGAGGCCTGTAATTTTCATCATAGGTATACCTCAACTATGAGAGACAAATGTGGAAACAAATCCAGACAATCACATTGTCTGATTTGCAAAGAATTTATTTGCAAATTATAGTGGAAAATAAGTATTTGGTCAATATTAAAAGTTCATCTCAATACTTTGTTATATATCCTTTATTGGCAATGACAGAGGTCAAACATTTTCTGTAAGTCTTCACAAGGTTGTCACACACTGTTGCTGGTATGTTGGCCCATTCCTGCATGCAGATCTCCTCTAGAGCAGTGATGTTTTGGGGCTGTCGCTGGGCAAAACGGACTTTCAACTCCCTCCAAAGGTTTTCTATGGGGTTGAGATCTGGAGACTGGCTAGGCCACTCCAGGACCTTGAAATGCTTCTTATGAAGCCACTCCTTCATTGCCCAGGCGATGTGTTTGGGATCATTGTCATGCTGAAAGACCCAGCCATGTTTCATTTTCAATGCCCTTGCTGATGTATGGACGTTTGCACTCAAAATCTCACGATACATGGCCCCATTCATTCTTTCATGTACACGGATCATTTGTCTTGTTCCCTTTGCAGAGAAACAGCCCCAAAGCATGATGTTGCCACCCCCATGCTTCACAGTAGGTATAGTGTTCTTTGGTTGCAGCTCCGCATTCTCCCTCCTCCAAACACGACGAGTTGTATTTCTACCAAACAGTTCTACTTTGGTTTCATCTGACCATATGACATTCTCCCAATCCGCTTCTGGATCATCCAAATGCTCTCTAGCATACTTCAGATGGGCCCGGACATGTACTGGCTTAAGCAGGGGGACACATCTGGCACTGCAGGATCTGAGTCCCTGGAGGCGTAGTGTGTTACTGATGGTAGCCTTTGTTATGATGGTCCCAGCTCTCTGCAGGTCATTAACTAGGTCCCCCGTGTGGTTTTGGGATGTTTGCTCACCGTTCTTGTGATCATTTCGACCCCACGGGGTAAGATCTTGCATGGAGCCCCAGATTGAGGGAGTGTCAGGGTGCCAGGAATCAGACTGAGATGAGAAGTGCAAAAATAATCACACTTTTATTAATAGCAAAAAATAATAAAAAAAGTCCATAAGTCAAATAACAAGCCAGGAATCAAAAACCAGAGCTGGTAGTCAGACGAGCTGAGTCAGGAGCCAAAGTGAATAGTCAGACGAGCCGAGTCAGGAACAAGGAAAACAGCAGAGTCAGGAACAAGCCAGGGATCAGGAACCAGGAGGGACGTCAGATAGCCAGGTAATATACAGGAGCTCTCACAAACAGGTCTGAGACAAAGCAAAGGCAAAGCATACTGAACAGAGGACCTTTAAATACTAAGTGATGACATCACAATTCTGAGACTGCATCCTGTCTCACATGGATGATGCACACCAGTCTGGCCATAAAAGGAAGTGCAGGAAATGAGCAGCACCCCCACAATGCACCATAGTCTGCAAGAGAGGTGAGTAAAATGGCTGCCAGCAGCACATGGCAAACAAAACAGGTAAAAACCCTGACAGGGAGATTATCAGTGGTCTTGTATGTCTTCCATTTTGTAATTATTGCTCCTACAGTTGATTTCTTCAAACCAAGCTGCTTGCCTATTGCAGATTCTGTCTTCCCAGCCTGGTGCAGGTCTACAATTTTGTTTCTGGTGTCCTTCAACAGCTCTTTGGTCTTCACCATAGTGGAGTTTGGAGTGTGACTGTTTGAGGTTGTGGACAGGTGTCTTTTATACGGATAACAAGTTCAAACAGGTGCCATTAATACAGGTAATGAGTGGAGGACAGAGGAGCCTCTTAAAGAAGAAGATACAGGTCTGTGAGAGCCAGAAATCTTGCTTGTTTGTAGGTGGCCAAATACTTATGTTCCCCCATAATATGCAAATAAATTGCCTGGATTTGTTTACCCATTTTGTCTCTCATAGTTGAGGTATACCTATGATGAAAATTACAGGCCTCTCTCATCTTCTTAAGTGGGAGAACTTGCACAATTGGTGGCTGACTAAATACTTTTTTGCCCCACTGTACGAATATGTTTTACCTTGTCAAAATTAAAAAATATGTCTGATTGATTGTGTCAAAGTTATGATTTCTACTAATGAGATCTAATTTTGATTTAATATTTTACAGATATGGATGTTGATGCTGAACCATCAACCTTGGGTTTCTCCCAGTCTGGTATGTCTCATTATACCTCACTATTGGCTTACACATTTGTACATAACATTGCCTAATACATTCACATTTTTCTATATGAACATGGATCCTCTAATTAAATGTAAAGTGTATTTAAAATGAAAATTTCATGATTCGGATATATAATTCCATAGTAAGCAAAATCAGAATTTACTCGTATTATAAGATATTCTTTATAATCCTGCTATCTTTATTTGAATGTAATCTTAGGGGCTGGGCCATTTTTGATTCAGCTAATAAGGTATACCTGAGTGCCAACTATACGAAGCCTGGGTCTGGACCAAATGCAATATTATCAAAGATTACAATAAACAATTTATTGAGTACACAAATAAGTTAAAAACATGGATCCATGTATAAACAATCAAATTTATACAACAATAATAGCTAAATGAATAGTTAAAACAAATAGTTATGTAACAGATATAGCATTTAAAATTGTGCAAACATTGCTTTTAAAAATATTCCTAAAAAATTCCAAATTTAGTATAAGGCTCACAACAGAAATTCAACTTTGTGTTTACCACATACACATACACAAATTTATACAGCAATAATAGCTATTCATTTAGCTGTTATTGCTGTATACATTTGTGTATGTGTATGTGGTAAACACAAAGTTGAATTTCTGTTGTGAGCCTTATACTAAATTTGGAATTTTTTAGGAATATTTTTAAGAGCAATGTTTGCACAATTTTAAATCCTATATCTGTTACATAACTATTTGTTTTAACTATTCATTTAGCTATTATTGTTGTATAAATTTGATTGTTTATACATGGATCCATGTTTTTAACTTATTTGTGCACTCAATAAATTGTTTATTGTAATCGTTTGATAATATTGCGTTTGGTCAAGACCCAGCCTTCGTATAGTTGGCGCTCTGGTATACCTTATTAGTTTCATCTTTCCATTTTGACAACTAGGTGTCAAATTATCAAAGCCAGAGGTCTTATTTAGTAATCGCTAGGTGTACTCCACTATCACTATTTTTGATTCAGCACATGGGTAGTGTTTGACAGTTTTTAGCTACATTTAGACAACAATCTTAAATTGGTACACAGGTGCTAAATATAAAATGACACATCTCATATGCTTATATTCTTCAATCTTATAATTAAGATAGCAAGAGAATGAAAACATCATGATGATAGTAGTACATTTATATATTAGATTTAAATTTCATGCTCTATCCGATTAATTAAATTTCAATATGGAATAGATTATTCCTTTAGATGGACAGTCTCAAATATTAATATTGTATTTATATAAAGATACAAAATATCTTTATTACCCATTACACTGTTTTTGATGAAACAATAATGTGATTTAAATAACATACGCCTAGATTTAGAGTTTGGCGTTAGCCGTCAAAAGCAGCGCTAAGGGCTCCTAACGCTGCTTTTTACCGCCCGCTGGTATTTAGAGTCAGTCAGGAAAGGGTGTAACGCTCACTTCCAAGCCGCGACTTTTCCATACCGCAGATCCCCTTACGCCAATTGCGTATCCTATCTTTCAATGGGATCTTCCTAACGCCAGTATTTAGAATCTTGGCTGAAGTGAGCGGTAGAGCCTCTACCGACAAGACTCCATCCGCAGGAAAAAGTCAGTAGTTAAGAGCTTTCTGGGCTAACGCCGGTTTATAAAGCTCTTAACTACTATGCTCTAAAGTACACTAACACCCATAAACTACCTATGTACCCCTAAACCGATCCCCCCCACATCGACACCACTACATTTTTAACCCCTAATCTGCAGACAGCATATCGCCGCCACCTACATTATCCCTATGTACCCCTAATCTGCTGCCCCTAACATCGCCGACACCTACATAATATTTATTAACCCCTAATCTGCCCCCCCAACGTCGCCGCTACCTACCTACACTTATTAACCCCTAATCTGCCGACCGGACCTCGCCGCCACTCTAATAAATGTATTAACCCCTTAAACCGCCGCACTCCCGCCTTGCAAACCCTATAATAAATAGTATTAACCCCTAATCTGCTCTCCCTAACATCGCTGACACCTAACTTCAAGTATTAACCCCTAATCTGCCGACCGGACCTCGCCGCTACTCTAATAAATGTATTAACCCCTAAAGCTAAGTCTAACCCTAACACCCCCCTAAGTTAAATATAATTTTATTCTAACTAAATAAATTAAATATTATTAACTAAAGTATTCCTATTTAAAGCTAAATACTTACCTGTAAAATACACCCTAATATAGCTACAATATAACGAATAATTATATTGTAGCTATTTTAGGATTTATATTTATTTTACAGGCAACTTTGTATTTATTTTAAATAGGTACAATAGCTATTAAATAGTTATTTACTATTTAATATCTACCTAGTTAAAATAATTACAAAATTACCTGTAAAATAAATCCTAACCTAAATTACAATTAAACCTAACACTACACTATCAATAAATTAATTAAGAATTTTAAGCTAATTACACCTACTCTAAGCCCCCTAATAAAATAACAAAGCCCCCCAAAATAAAAAAAATTCCCTACCCTAATCTAAATTAATAAAGTTAACAGCTCTATTACCTTACCAGCCCTTAAAAGGGCTTTTTGCTGGGCATGCCCCAAAGAAATCATCTCTTTTGCCTGTAAAAAACCCCACAATACCACCCCCCAACATTACAACCCACCACCCCCAAACCCCTACTCTAACCCAAACCCCCCTTAAATAAACCTAACACTACCCCCCTGAAGATCTCCCTACCTTGAGTCGTCTTCACCCAACCGGGCACGATGGACCAAAAGAAGACATCTGGAGCGGCAGAAGTCTTCATCCTATCCGGGCAGAAGAGGACATCCAGACCGGTAGACATCTTTATCCAATTGGCATCTTCTATCTACATCCATCCGGAGTGGAGCGGAGCCATCTTCTTCCAGCCAATGCCGATCCATCCTTCTGCCACGACGCCTACTCACCGAATGAAGGTTCCTTTAAATGACGTCATCCAAGATGGCGTCCCTCGAATTCCGATTGGCTGATAGGATTCTATCAGCCAATCGGAATTAGGGTAGGAAAAATCTGATTGGCTGATTGAATCAGCCAATCAGATTCAAGTTCAATCGGATTGGCTAATCCAATCAGCCAATCAGATTGAGCTCGCATTCTATTGGCTGTTCCGATCAGCCAATAGGAATTCGAGGGATGCCATCTTGGATGACGTCATTTAAAGGAACTTTCATTCGGCGAGTAGGCGTCGGTAGAAGACAATGGATCCGCGTCAGCTGGAAGAAGATGGCTCCACTCCGGATGGATGAAGATAGAAGATGCCGCTTGGATGAAGATGTCTACCGGTCCGGATGTCCTCTTCTACCCGGATAGGATGAAGACTTCTGCCGCTCCGGATGTCTTCTTTTGGTCCATCGGTGCCCAGTTGGGTGAAGACAACTCAAGGTAGGGAGATCTTCAGGGGGGTAGTGTTAGGTTTATTTAAGGGGGGTTTGGGTTAGAGTAGGGGTATGTGGGTGGTGGGTGGTAATGTTGGGGGTGTTATTGTGTTTTTTTTTACAGGCAAAAGAGCTGATTTATTTGGGGCATGCCCTGCAAAAAGCCCTTTTAAGGGCTGGTAAGGTAATAGAGCTGTTAACTTTTTTAATTTAGATTAGGGTAGGGAATTTTTTATTTTTGGGGGCTTTGTTATTTTATTAGGGGGCTAATTAGCTTAAAATTCTTGTAATCTTTTTTTATTTTTTGTAATTTAGTATTTGTTTTTTTGTAATTTAGTTTAGTTTATTTAATTTTAGGTAATTTATTTAATTTATTTATTGATAGTGTAGTGTTAGGTTTAATTGTAACTTAGGTTAGGATTTATTTTACAGGTAATTTTGTAATTATTTTAACTAGGTAGCTATTAAATAGTAAATAACTATTTAATAGCTATTGTACCTAGTTAAAATAAATACAAAGTTGCCTGTAAAATAAATATAAATTCTAAAATAGCTACAATATAATTATTCGTTAATACATTTATTAGAGTAGCGGCGAGGTCCGGTCGGCAGATTAGGGGTTAATACTTGAAGTTAGGTGTCGGCGATGTTAGGGAGGGCAGATTAGGGGTTAATACTATTTATTATAGGGTTTTTGAGGCGGGAGTGAGGCGGTTTAGGGGTTAATGGCGGTGAGGTCCGGTCGGCAGATTAGGGGTTAATAAGTGTAGGTAAGGTAGCGGCGACATTGGGTGTGGCAGATTAGGGGTTAATAAATATAATATAGGTGTCGGCGATGTTAGGTGCAGCAGATTAGGGGTACATAGGGATAATGTATGTTGCGGAGGTGTACGGAGCGGCAGATTAGGGGTTAATTGTGTAATGCAGGTGTCAGCGATAGCGGGGGCGGCAGATTAGGAGTTAATAAGTGTAAGGTTAGGGGTGTTTAGACTCGGGGTTCATGTTAGGGTGTTAGGTGCAGACTTAGAAAGTGTTTCCCCATAGGAAACAATGGGGCTGCGTTAGGAGCTGAACGCTGCTTTTTTGCAGGTGTTAGGTTTTTTTTCAGCCCAAACTGCCCCATTGTTTCCTATGGGGGAATCGTGCATGAGCAAATTTTTCCAGCTAGCCGCTACCGTAAGCAACGCTGGTATTGAGGGTTGAAGTGGCGGTAAATTCGGCTCAACGCTCCCTTTTTGGAGCCTAACGCAGCCCTTCAGAGAACTCTCAATACCAGCATTGTTTAAAAGGTGCGGGGGGAAAAAAAGGGGCGTTAGCTACGCGGGTCTTTACCGACAAAACTCTAAATCTAGCCGATAGTTCCCTTTAAGATTACCTTATATATAAGCATATTCTAACAGCACCATGATGACATTGTTTTCAATATATATTATGTCTTGCATTGTGAGCAATATGTGTTGAGTCAGCAACAACATTAATGTACATTGCACCAAGTTATCAATACCACATGTATTATCCTATAGTTGTCACCATTTGTTATTCAAAGTGTTAATTGTCTGTCTGTATTGATTTTGAAACAGGGAGAAATCTATATTTTGAAATGTTCGATAGATGAATATGATACGAATCGGATGTATAAAAAATAGTACATCTGTGAAAGACATAATTTTCTACTCTATGACCTTAATGAACTATTCAATTTGATTTTCATAATAGTGGTCTAGTCTTCACATGTCGATAAATTTGATTTGGACTTGTTTAATATAAATTATATTTTTAATGCAAAATATGTATTTTTAAAGCATATGTAAAAATTGTGTTACATAATTTATATTTATATCATTAATAGTTGAAGTTACTTTGACAATATCTGAGGGATCCAGCACCAATACAGACCTGCCTCCGCAGTATGATGGTTAGTCCATTTACTCATTCATACATCATTAAAGGTACCTTACCAAATTATTTTTGATCATGATTATGATGGAGCATTTAATTTGAATACACATTATAATGTATTCCTCTAATAATATATATTTATTTTAGTATTTTAATTGTAAAATCTCAAAGCTTCTTAGTCTATACATTTGTGCTTCAGAACATGGATAGCACATGGTGATTTTTATATAAATTTAAAAAACAATCATCAAGTGATACACACATGATAAGCATTAAGTGTTCTTTGTACTATGCTTTTGTTCCTAATTTAAAAAATAATAAGTACGTTTAAAAATTAATCAGAGAAAATTATATATTTAATTAAAATTGCATGCCCCATCTGAATATTGAAATTCAATAATTTGGTTCAGTATCTCTTTAATACAACATTATTGTGTGTACTTGAGCACCAGTAACATATGTTTGAAATATTAGATTTTAACAAGTACATAACATATTATGTTTTACAGATCTGTATGTTATATGTGTGACGGAGGAGAATGTGGTTCCCTTGGGGTCTGATGGTACGTCAAAAATATATATTCCAACATGTATATAATGTGTAATTTATTGAAAATATTTATTTTCATAAAAATACAGTCTACACCTTGCTCCTGTTAAAAAAATATTATCACATTTGTTTTAAAGTACACTACTGACCCCCTTTCTATATCATGCAGCAGGAACATTGAAATGTAATTAATTTTTTTAGGTATAAAATTGATATGGATAATATCATGCATATCACATCCAATTCCACAATAATCATATTATTATTGTACAGATTGTCATTGTTATTCATCTGAGTGCCTAGATGCAGACCATCTTGTGATGTAATCAGTGGTCTGAGATTGTCAGCCATTTCTAAGTATACATAAAACATAATCATGTTTAAATTCCTTGCCTTCATTTCATGATGCATGATCTGTAAAGTGTGCACTAGTATTTTTGTATATTCCTCTCAAGTTTTATTTTAACATGATTTATGTGTAGACTTTCCATTTCAATAAGACAAACATTAATATTTCTATTAAATAAAAGGTTCAAGTCTGTATGTGTCTATTAATATTTGGTTGACATAAATTTAATCCTAATGTAAAAGATATATTCAAAGAACAGACTATGAAAATGTAATGTCAAAAAGCATTCTATTGTTAATAGTTAATAGGAAAGGTAATGTCTACTGTGTAAATGTTTTGAATAGTAAATGAGGGATCCATCATTGTTTAAATAAATTATATTTAACATTACCAAGCCAATCATCTTAATATATTTTGTTATCAGTGATTACCTTGTTTCAAAGCCTATGTAGAGTGCACATTTATATTTGTTCATATAACACACTTCCATATTATCCAATTAGTGGACATTCATAAGTCAATCCACGGGCATGTGTCTAAAAGTACTCTATGTTGTGCACATTAAATAATGCACTCTAGATGTGATCCAATGACAAGTAAATCACATAAGAAAAAGGACCACTATGACTTTTCAATATCAAATGCATCCATGTGTACTGATATATATAATCAAAAAAAGAAATGTAATATTGTAAATTCATAAAGATGAACACATAATGGAGACTTTCCAACATATGCTTTTTAATGTATGGATCAAACGTTCAAGAAAAAGTACCAGTGAGCAAACATTAGAGTTTCAAGGATACATTTAAACAGATTCAAAATAATACTTTCTTCAAATCAATTAAGACCTTTAAAAATAGTCATTATTGTTACCTTGTCTAATTTTTGAGCAAATAAAACTAATTACATATTTCAAATGATGAAGATTGTTAATTTGAAATGTAAATAATATATTTTTAGATAATATATGTATTTAAATAATTGTATTATATATTTCAGCTGGACCATCCACTTCTGGGCATCAGCCTGCCACATCTTCCCCACCTTCCCCCTCTGCCAACCCTCGCCGCTTTTCCCATCCTTCCCCCTACAAAGCTGTCTCACCTGTCCATCGCCACTCTCCCCATCATACCCTTCTTGCTCCTACCCAATCTCAGTCACCTGCTCATGTCCGTCCTTCCTGCCCCACCTGTGCCTGCCCCACCTGTGCCTGCCCCACCTGTCCAGGCCCCACCTTCCTCAGCTGGCTCTGCCCCACCTAGCCCCATCCATCCTCCCCGCAAACCCCTTTTCCATGCTCCTCACCTTCCTCTGCCTGTATATCCTGTTCGCCTTCCCAGCCACAGATGTAAGTATCATTCAAAATAAACATTAGACCATACATTCTTAAAGGGACATTATACTGATCTAATTAGACAGAAAAGTAATTTTAATTGAAAAATGTATTTATAAAACTATATTTCTGATATGAATGTAAATGTTTCATATTTACATTCTTTAAAAATATCATCAACATGTTATTTAAAAAAATGATATTGGATAGATGTTGCATATCAATT
Source organism: Bombina bombina (assembly GCF_027579735.1). NCBI lineage: Eukaryota > Metazoa > Chordata > Amphibia > Anura > Bombinatoridae > Bombina > Bombina bombina. The sequence continues at coordinate 176,161,242 of NC_069501.1, forward strand.
ATGTAAATGTGTCAGTATATGGCCGGGTTATAATACACTCAGCCAGATTACGAGTTTTGCAGTAACAGGGGTGCGGTGCTAACTTGCACTTTATTGTCACCGCTCACTTACCTACAGCACTGGTATTACAGGTTTTTATCAACCCGGCGTTAAAAGACAAGAAGTGAGCATAGAGCTAAATTGAGCTCCATACAGCACTCCAAAACCAGCGCTGCTTAAGTCTGCGGTGAGCTGGTTGTACATGCTCGTGCACGATTTCCCCATAGACATCAATGGGGAAAGCCACCTGAGAAAAAGTCTAACACCTGCAATAAAGCAGCGTAAAGCTCAGTAACGCAGCCCCATTGATTCCTATGGGGAAACACATTTTATGTTTACACCTAACACCTTAACATAAACCCTGAGTCTAAACACCCCTATTATTAACCCCAAATCTGCCACCCCCGACATTGCCAACACCTACATTATATTTATTAACCCCTAATCTGCCGCCCCCGACATTTCCGACATCTACATTATACTTATTAACCCCTAATCTGCCGCTCCAGAGATCACCGCCACTATAATATACATATTAACCCCTAAACTGCCATACTCCCGCATCACAAACACTAGTTAAATAGTTTTAACCCCTAATCTGCTAATCTACATTTATTAACCCATAATCGGCCACCCCCAACGTCACCGCCACTATACTAAAGTTATTAACTCCTAACCCTAAGTCTAACCCTAACACCCCCTAACTTAAATATAATTCAATCAAAATCAAACCTACTATTAGTAACTAAATAATTCCTATTTAAAACTAGATACTTACCTGTAAAATAAACCCTAAGCTAGCTACAATATAACTAATAGTTACATTGTAGCTATCTTAGGTGTCATTTTTATTTTACAGGCAAGTTTATATTTATTTTAACTAGGTAGAATAGTTACTAAATAGTTATTAACTATTTACTAACTACCTAGCTAAAATAAATACAAACTTACCTGTAAAATAAAACCTAACCTAAGTTACACTAACACCTAACACTACACTACAATTAAATAAATAATTAAATACAAATACCTAAATTACAAAAAAACAAACACTAAATTACACAAAATAAAAAGCAAAGTACAAGATATTTAAACTAATTACACCTAATCTAATAGCCCTATCAAAATAAAAAAGCCCCCCTCCCCAAATAAACCCCCCCTAGCCTAAACTAAACTACGAATAGCCCATAAAAGGGCCTTTTGCTGGATCTTTTACCTGTAAAAAAAATACAAACAACCCCCCAACAGTAAAACCCACTACCCACACACAACCAACCCCCCAAATAAAACCCTAACTAAAAAAACCTAAGCTCCCCATTGCCCTGAAAAGGGCATTTGGATGGGCATTGCCCTTAAAACAGCATTTAGCTCTATTGCAGCCCAAAGCCCTAACCTAAAAATAAAACCCACACAATAAACCCTTTAAAAAAACCTAACACTAACCCCTGAAGATCCACTTACAGTTTTGAAGATCCGACATTAATCCTCAACGAAGCCGGGAGAAGTCATCATCGAAGCTGCAAAAAGTCCTCAACGAAGCCGGGAGAAGTCTTCATCCAATCCGGGAGAGGTGGTCCTCCAGACGAGCAGAAGTCTTCATCCAGACAGCATCTTCTATCTTCATCCATCCGGCACGGAGCGGGTCCAACTTCAAGACATCAGGCACGGAGCATCCTCTTCCAATGAAGTCTTCTTACAGAATGAATGTCTCTTTAAGTGATGTCATCCAAGATGAAGTCCCTTAGATTCCGATTGGCTGATAGAATTTTATCAGCCAATCGGAATTAAGGTTGAAAAAATCCTATTGGCGGATGCAATCAACCAATAGGATTGAACTTCAATCCTATTGAATGATCCAATCAGCCAATAGGATTGAGCTCGCATTCTATTGGCTGATTGGAACAGCCAATAGAATGTGAGCTCAATCCTATTGGCTGATGTCTTGAAGATGGACCCACTCCGTGCCAGATGGATGAAGATAGAAGATGCCGTCTGGATGAAGACTTCTGCCCGTCTGGAGGACCACTTCTCCCGGCTTGGATAAAGACTTCTCCCGGCTTCGTTGAGGACTTCTTGCCGCTTTGATGAGGACTTCTCCCGGCTTCGTTGCTGATTTGATGTCGGATCTTCAAAACTATAAGTGGATCTTCAGGGGTTAATGTTAGGTTTTTTTAAGGGTTTATTGGGTGGGTTTTATTTTTAGGTTAGGGCTTTGGGCCGCAATAGAGCTAAATACCCTTTTAAGGGCAAGGCCCATCCAAATGCCCTTTTCGGGGCAGTGGGGAGCTTAGGTTTTTTCAGTTAGGGTTTTATTTGGGGGGTTGGTTGTGTGGGTGGGGGTTGTTTGTATTTTTTTACAGGTAAAAAAGCTGATTTCTTTAGGGCAATGCCCCACAAAAGGACCTTTTAAGGGCTATTGGTAGTTAGTTTAGGCTAGGGTTTTTTTTATTTTGGGGGGCTTTTTTATTTTGATAGGGCTATTAGATTAGGTGTAATTAGTTTAAATATCTTGTAATTGGTTTTTTATTTTGTGTAATTTAGTGGGGGGGGTTTTGTTGTAATTTAGGTATTTGTATTTAATTTATTTAATTGTAATTTATTTAATTGTAGGGTAGTGTTAGGTATTAGTGTAACTTAGGTTAGGTTTTATTTTACAGGTAAATTTGTATTTATTTTAGCTAGGTAGTTAGTAAATAGTTAATAACTATTTAGTATCTATTCTACCTAGTTAAAATAAATACAAACTTGCTTGTAAAATAAAAATAAACCCTAAGCTAGATACAATGTAACTATTAGTTATATTGTAGCTAGCTTAGGGTTTATTTCATAGATAAGTATTTAGTTTTAAATATGAATTATTTAGGTAATGATAGTAATATTTATTTAGATTTATTTTAATTATATTTAAGTTAGGAGGTGTTAGGGTTAGGGTCTTAGACTTAGGTTAGACTTAGGTTTAGGGGTTAATAAATTTAGTATAGTGGCAGCACATTGGGGGCTGCAGATTATGGGTTAATAAATGTAGGTAGGTGGGGGTGATGTTAGGGGCGGTTAATAATATTTAACTAGTGTTTGCAATGCAGGAGTGTGGCGGTTTAGGGATTAATGTATATTCTAGCGTCGGTGATGTTCGGAGTGGCAGATTAGGGGTTAATAATTTTATTATAGTGTTTGCGATGCGGGAAGGCCTTGGTTTTGGGGTTAATAAGTAGTTTATGGGTGTAAATGTACTTTTTATCACTTTAGTTATGAGTTTTATGCTACAGCTTTGTAGTGTAAAACTCATAACTACTGACTTTAGAATGCGTTACGAATCTTGACGGGATAGGGTGTACTGCTTACTTTTTGGCCTCCCAGGACAAGCTTGTAATACTGGCGCTATGGAAGTCCCATTGAAAAAAAGACTATACGCAATTTGCGTAAGTTGATTTGCGGTAAGGCCAAAAATGTGTGCGGTGCCCCTAAACCTGCAAAAACTCGTAATAGCAGCGGTAGTGAAAAAGCAGCGTTATACCCTGATAACGCTGCTTTTTCACCTTACCGCAAAACTCATAATCTAGCCGACTATTTTTAATAATTATTCTTTAAAATAAACCTCCAATAAAAATATATATACCAAAACAATAAAATTAATGTAAATTGCTAAATTCTTTATATTAGTTAAAATTTATAGACACATTGAAATATATTTGTAGAAAGCCAGACCCGAATCAAACTATAGACGTTTAAACTATTGTAATATGCTATGCAAAGATCATAAGTTACCTTATGTCAGTATATTTATAAGAATCTCAGTAGTGCTCTCCAAATAATATGTCAGTCTATGGCAGGGTTATAATACAATATATTTAATAATTATCCTTTAAAAATATACCCTCAATCAATATGCATCTACTAGAAACCACAAAATTAATATAAATACCTGAAATCTTTTTATTAGTTAATATCTATGAACACATTGGAATATATTTGTAATACCAGAATATGAAACAATATTATACACGTTTAAAAACTATTAAGATATGCTATACTTCTTACAAAGCTCATAAAAGTTTACCTTTAAAACTAGCCTTATTTACAATAGCCTTTCATTCAATTAACACAATGAGATTCTAAGTAATATACTCAGCTATTTACCCAAACTTTATTCTAACACAATTCTAATTTAAAAACATCAGAAATTGCACAGATAAATTACTTAGCCTACAAGATACAAATTTGACACTATACAGGGCTATGGATACCAGTTTTAAAATACAATTTATTTCTTTAAGTCTGCTACATACAGCAACAATGAATGTTTGCTTTAAATTTTTTTGCATGCAAAAGGCAAGCTAAGAGCTATTCAAGACTATGAAATACAGTTTAAAACATAAATTGCTCTCTTCAATCTATCAATAATATTTTAATACTTTAACAGGATGAACACCAATCGATATCCAATATCTCTCAGCAGCTTTAATCTCACCTCAGAAATTCCAATAAGTATATTTTACAATCAATGAGAAAAGGTAGACCAGCTTTGCTAGAGTAATGGTGCTTCACGCCCAACAAACCAGTTACAAGTCAGCTCAGCAGAATCTGTCTTTCTCCTATCTTGCCTTAAGCTTATATGTGTTTCCATCATGGATGAGAATATGGGAGGCCCTTTTCGGAAAACCTGCTTTGTTATTGGCCCTTACGGAGCTTGTCATCCCATTGGTTACCTGGGAATTTCATTTTTAACAGCCAAAAAGCCTTCTGGCTGTAATTCTCGCATCATAACACCGGGGGCAGCATGGCACACAGCACGGTAATACATTTACTATCCAACATTTTTAACAATTCATTATTTCTATGAAATGGTTATTCATTAGATCATAACTTCCTGCATCAATCACTCACAATATGAATTATAGATGGGGCAGCATCATATCATCTCTCTGATTATTTCAATATGAAACATCATGTGTCCCCAACATCATACTATATTAAAGCAAATTAATACTGCTAATTATTCTGAAATTAATGGCATTTATACATCTGTTATATATGTATTCACACAAATACAGCATGTTCTACATCTCCAACAAATTCTGCATGCATGAATCTTGTCTAGGGTCCATCTGAAATAAAAATAAGTGTTATTAATCATTTCTTTTTAGGTCCACAAATATTCTTAAAACACAGATGCTAAGACATTTTATGCTTTCAAATATATATATATATATATATATATATATATATATATATATATATATATATATATATACACATTCATTTTTACGCAGTATCTTGTATTTATCATCGTTTAGCTCCATCTGGAAAAACAGAAAAAGATGTTTTATATATATATATATATATATATATATATATATAATTCAAACATGGGATTATTACAGTTTCCATTCAATTTATTACAGATTTGAATTTATTTTTCATATATATATTCATATAACAATTACCCCTTTAATATAATAATGTCCCATTTCAACATATATATATATATATACATATATGGGTTATTTGAATTATTTCAAACACACACATGAAAAATTTGCATCATTCCTTTTTCACAATGTATTTATTTTTATGTTGTCTTTTAACAATGGTTCCAAGAGTACAATTTAAAACATGTCTCTGGGGGCGTATCTAGCCGACGCCATGAGTCGCTCTTCTTAGCAGCTCCGATCTCTCTGCAAAAATTTCCTCAAATATCTTCTGAATCCTAGGCAGCAAAAGATCCACAACTCTTATGTCTGATCCCTGATATTTAATGGAACAGTTTGATATATGTATCACTCCGTCTCAGTACTGGGTTTAAGAACAGACTGTCATAAAGAGTGGCGCCGGCCTTCAACTACCAACTCACCACTAGATAATTAAGCTAAACAGGATCGTCTTAACGCCACCTCAAAATGGAGCACATAAATATCCAAACATTGCTCACAGAGCTCGCAAATAAGATGGACAGAGGGTTTGACGATCTTACTACTATCATCAGAGAAGCACGCATACAAGACTGCACCAGCTACAGTATTATGAGCAATCACTCAGGATTCACGGGGCCGACTAAGGACATAACTCCTGTTCAGCTATGGTTTCCAACACAGAGCGTGGGGTATAGCGGAGTTCCACACTACAATTCAGGGGTTAGCGACGTGAGTGGAATAGTCCTCACTGAAACTCTACCCTCCTGTACTGAGGACATATGGAGGAGTCTACTTACAAGTACCAGCTCACTAAGTGTCAAGATGTCCACAAGCACTCAGCAGGTCTGGCTTCCGATACTGCCCGCCTCATACCTGGGAGAAGTGCATATGGGTGACCACTCTCCTCTGCCCGCTAACTGGGGAGGCGAGGCCGACCTCCTTGGACGGGACTCAGCACCTAGTCATCGCCTAACTGCGGGTCTTGTGTTTTGTGAAGAGCTTCATCTGATTCAGAGGCCCCACCGCTCCTATATACACTAGAGCGCTTACCTGCTCTATTAACCCGAGGGACTGGCCATATTTTTCATAACAGCCTGGAGCAACATGGTCTCCGAACTGGAGTGGGATAATTTAAAAAAGAGAAAGGAAGAGAAAAACTTAAAAAAAAAAACGATCACCCAACTGTATTAAGTTATGGTATTTCCCATGCAAGTTAATAATTATTCTACTTTTACATAATAGGAAAGTTTCATATGGGTAATTCGAGTTAGTAGTTAGTATTTATTAATATTGATGTTTTTGTTCTCTATATTCCAGCCCTCACGTCTATATATATATATATATGTAATGTCTAGAACAGACCACTCTGATGCACTAATTATTAACGCTTCTGCACAGTTCTTGTTTTTATGCATGAGTAGATATATATAATGCTATGTGTTTAATTGATATGAGGGGCTGACATGATACATTTAATTTAAAATCTGCCTTGCTGATTACTATTATATTGTTAATCTCACTCAATCCCCATATTTGTAGGTAGAATCTCCCTCTGTATTGTGTTCCATTGCGGCTGATATGACCAAGTACCACTCTAGTTGGGGCTACCATGTGGAAAGATTTGACTACCCTTGTATCTATAACCTCACTCCCAACTCTTAAATAGTGAGACTCTGCATGCTGAACTCTCACACACACATGTAAGACTGTACTAATATATGATTCACTACCTTATTAGCATTTGAGCTATTATAGAGACAACTTTTGAGTTACTTATAAAAAGGATCCCTTTACTAGGTTCCTAAAGCTAATATATTCCTATGCTCAGTCAGAAGAACCATCGTACGCCATTCCTTTCCCTAAACAGTCCCTTACCAGTGCACAGTCAGGCACACACATAAAGGCCCCATCTAGTACCTCTCGCAAAGTAGAGCCTCACTGTTTCATTTAGTATTTCACCGCTAGCTCTATACCATAGCATGACACAAGTTTTATTTCAGCGAGTTTCCCTCCCATCAGGCTTAGTTCCGTAGTGGCATTTCTATTCCTCCAGTTACGCCTGTTATTATACCTTGTGCAGCGCATAGACGAAAGCCAATTTTATTATTATTGCTTTAAACACAAATACGCTTCATTTTATGGGCATATTGTAATAAGTTTGCACATGTAGGGGTCTCTAGGTTCCTGTATGTCTAGACTTGATACTTACAGAGTCTGTGATGTCATACAAGCTCCTTCCAAACACATAGTATTGATCCTGAACCAGTGAACCTATATGCTCTATAACATATTTATTAAGTACAGATGCTGCCTTCATCATATATATATATATATATATATATATATATATATATATATATTGACATACTCAGACTGTAGCTTGTTAATAAAAACTGTTTATGGTTACTGGAAATGGTACATTAGAATATTGAGATTAAATACAATGACCATATAACATGACCTAACCACATTACTCCATCTTAAGGGTTCGCTCTCTACCTTTCGTTTTCAATGTATTGAAGGATTTAATGTTACACCACTCTACATAAAACTTATTTGAGTCAATCTATCTCCTGTTATATTTGACATAAAGCATCTGTAGTACCCAAATGCCCTCCCTACCTCTAGAGCCAATTTTACTAGCTGGTATTCAGTTTGCCACAACTTCAATTATGTAACACCACGTTCTTCTATTCCCTATTACCATGTGCCATACAGTCGCCCATTCTTTATTATAAATTCTGCTCATAGTTATTCCTTAATTCGGCAGACGAACAGAGTGTTTTCATTTCTAGCGCATTTGAAATATTCCCCTCCCTACCCCTTATTTGAGGCCCTCTTGAATCTTCCACCAAAGGTAGGAGCTTATCTTTAGACTCACATAATCCACCTTCTGAACTTGACTGTAAGCCATATTTACAAATTTATTAGCTCATGCTATCCCAACGTACCCCTAGGCACGCCCCCCCCCCTTCCTTAATGAGCGGTGCTTACCCACTGAAATCCCCCCTCCCTACAATACTTTCACTATATGCTACCCTTAGGCCCAATGGAGGCAGCAGATCTGACTACCATATGCTATCCCACTCTCATGTAACTAATGGGCTCATAAGAGACCTTTTAATTAGTCAGTCAGTCACGCTATTATAATCACAAAATTAGAGGTTTGAGAAGCTTGTCTATTTTCAGACATTGTTATACTTTCTGTTGTTTTTTTATTTATATTGCCTTGCTATGTTCAACACTGACTATTGACAAATGATGTACGTACATTTATTATTACAAATTTACCACTGTATGTTATTTTCTTCAACGCATAACCTCAATAAAAAATTATTTAAAAAATAAATATATATATTTATAAAACATGTGTCTCTGCCAGCCAATGTTTTACTGTCTCAATATACAACAGAATTAATTAACAGATCTATGCTAATCACTATGTAGTCAGCATTTTACCTGTTTATCTAGCTTATGAACCCAGGATGTTGTCTTCATAAACAGCAAAGATCATTTTACAAGTAGTTGTAAAAAGTCACAATACAACATATTTTCTGTTTAGCTAGCAATACAGACGTGTATTTGATGTTTAGGGGCAATTAACAAGCCCTATGATTTTGACCAGCTTTTTACTGCTGATTACAGACTCAGCGTCCCTCTCACCACAGGTAGTAGTATCCTGATCTAGGTACCATGCTTATCTTTGTTTGAAAAAGATCTAATCTCATCAAGTGGTGATGTAAAAAAAATGTTTTGAAGTTTGTATTTGGCTAGGGAGCAAATGTCCCCTTTTGAAGTTTCTTTAGACATCCTGCTTGTATTTAAGTCTTGAGATGTGTATTCAAGTCATGGGGGTTTTGAATCAAATCCTGACATCAGAATTTCAACCCTATTTTAGTAATATCTGATAAAAATATGGTTTCATACATAAACACATTCCCCTATCCTATTTACATATATATATATATATATATATACATATATATATATATATGTGTGTGTGTGTGTGTGTGTGTGTGTGTGTCATTTACCTGTACCCTGACACTTATTTATTAACCTTATTCGCAATTTAATTTCATTAAAATACCACAATGAGTTACCAAGATATGAGCCACTAACTTTAACAGTGCTTAGTTAAACAATAGAACAATACACTTTAACAGTCAATTTCTATGCTAAATTATCTAAGATTAAATAAATTCTTTAGCAGCAATAAAGTAAAGATATATATTTGCAGAGATAAATTACTTTGCATACAAAAGACAAGCTTAACACTATACAGGACACAAGTTTAAAATACAAATTGACCTTTTGAAATTTCTAACTGCAATTTGACTATTGTCTTACCAATTACCTTTGTCTAAAATATTTAAGATTAACAATCATCATACATTACCAACATAAACAATTAATGTTTTAACTTCCAGAGTTTCTCCAATCAATCCAATTTCACCTCATACATTGAAAGAGGTATTTTTTACAAGATGGACACAAGATAAGCCCAGGTTGGTTTATAATAGTCTGGATCGCAGCAGTTTTAGTCAATCCAAAATTCAGCACAGAGTTTCTCTTCTCTCTCTTGCTTGGGACTATATTTTGCAATATAGTCCCACCCCTTTTCATTATAATCATCGTGAAATTAGTATGATTGGCCCTTCGGAAGCTGAGCATTGATTGGTTATCTGGGAAATTTCATTTTTAACAGCAAAATGCCTTTTGGCTGTAATACTGGATTTAGGCCATCGGGGGAAGCAGACAGACAGTTTCATTCCATTATTTCTATACAGTAAAAACATTTCCTTAAAAATGTTTATTTAAAATACTATAATTTCTTTATATTAACAAGTCACATGTTCCAAGTGTATTGGACTATGTCATATTATTCATCCTGATTATTTTAATATGAAACATCAGTATTATTTCTAACATCATATTATCTATGTACTTATTAGATGCCTGGAAAGATATAAAGAAATATGTCAGTAATTCTTGAAATAATCACTGAAATGACATGTCACATATTGTGTGAGTTATGTCAGAAAGGGTATGCATCTATACACTGTCGAATATATATCTCAAGTGTGAGAAATTAAAGTTGAGTAATAAAATATAACTTTTATTAATATTTATTAAAAAGACAGCTATCTTTTTTGTGTTTTGCTGTTCTTACATAGAATTAAAAACACATCTCCTTTTCATTGATATCCATAGTTTGTTTATTTTCAAGTTGGATATGATTGTGAGAGCTATAGGTTGCTATGAGATATTTAGTTGGTTTTAAAAGTATTTTCTAAACAATTCATAGCCTTGTGTGGCTTGTCAGAAAATTAAAAATATACCAACTAAATATATTTTTCTAACAGGTTTGATATTCCTGTATATAGCCTATAGTTCTAATTTATTGGTCTTCAAAAAATTAATTTTATAGTGACATTCCAATATTAATATGGCATATGTGGTTACAAGGGTGGTTACAGTATCAATATACTTTAAATAGGGTATATGCTTTGTATAGTGTTTATGCACTTGTTCTTTTTCTAGTTTTCTTCTTATATTGATTTCTATTTAGAGCTGTGTGTTTTTTAACTACATATCAAAAAAAGGGACTGATATATTTGTCGGCTCATCAATTTATGCTATTTTATAGCCTAATATTTCCTTTTTCAGCGAGTTAAATGAGCAATTTGTGCTTAGAGTAAGGATTTAAACTTTCATTACACCATGAATCTGGGTTATTTTGCAATACTGCTCAGTAAGTTTAGCTGCTTCACTCATCCAAAATATGCTTATTAAATTCAGGCTTTGTGTATACCGGCATCACCTAACAAAAAATTATTGCAGCAAAACTGATATTTGTAAGAGACTTATTGTATTAGTATGGTTTTAAATTACAGTATATTGCTGCTTTTATATCTTCAATGAATAAGGGAAGCCGGTATTGTACTTACAGCTCCTTAGTTTTATATACTATAATAACCCCAGCTTGCAGCAAAACTGATATTGATAAGAGGCTGTTTCTGTTAGTACGATTTTTAGTTTCAGTATATTGCTGCTTTATAGCTTCTATAAATAAATAAAGGAAGCCTGTATTACACTTACAGTTCCTTAATTTGATATAATGTGTTAATCCTAGCTTAAAGCTTATCCAGATTGTCTCTTTCTACTTTTTTAAAAGGTATTTATTAAGAAAGTAAAAAGTATACACTTGCTCCGCTGTTTTTAGGAGAGCAGCTGTTCTTACTTACAATAGCGCTTGAAGCTTATTCTATTATGAGCCGTTCTTAGCTTGATACTATTATTACTTGTTACTATGTTGTAACAGTATTAGTTGTTTTTAGCTTACACTGCTATAATTTACATCGACTACCTGTCTTAACTTTCAACCACCTTCACAGGATTTAAGCCCCTTGACACTTTCGTGTCCTAAATGATATTTAACCACATAGCTTTAAGATATTTCTATTGCGTATAGTGGTCACTATTGAGATATAACTTATGAGAACCACCAACTGCCAATTGATCAAATAAACTTCAAGTTTATAAACAAGTTTATTTGATCAATTGGCAGTTGGTGGTTCTCATAAGTTATGACTCAATAGTGACCACTATACGCAATAGAAATATCTTAAAGCTATGTGGTTAAATATCATTTAGGACACGAAAGTGTCAAGGGGCTTAAATCCTGTTAAGGTGGTGGAAAGTTAAGACAGGTAGTCGATATAAATTATAGCAGTGTAAGCTAAAAACAACTAATACTGTTACAACATAGTAACAAGTAATAATAGTATCAAGCTAACGGCTAGATTTGGAGTTTTGTCGGTAACGACCCGAAAAGCTAACGCCGGCTTTTTTCTGGCCGCACCATAAAAATAACTCTGGTATTGAGAGTCCACATAAAGGCTGCGTTAGGCTCCAAAAAAGGAGCGTAGAGCATATTTAACGCAGCTTCAACTCTCGATACCAGAGTTGCTTACGCAAGCGGCCAGCCTCAAAAACGTGCTCATGCACGATTCCCCCATAGAAAACAATGGGGCTGTTTGAGCTAAAAAAAACCTAACACCTGCAAAAAAGCTGCGTTCAGCTCCTAACGCAGCCCCATTGTTTGCTATGCGGAAACACTTCCTACGTCTGCACCTAACACTCTAACATGTACCCCAAGTCTAAACACCCCTAACCTTACACTTATTAACCCCTAATCTGCCGCCCCCGCTATCGCTGACCCCTGCATATTATTATTAACCCCTAATCTGCCGCTCCGTAAACCGCCGCTACTTACATTATCCCTATGTACCCCTAATCTGCTGCCCTAATATCGCCGACCCCTATATTATATTTATTAACCCCTAATCTGCCCCCCACAACGTCGCCTCCACCTGCCTACACTTATTAACCCCTAATCTGCCGAGCGGACCTGAGCGCTACTATAATAAAGTTATTAACCCCTAATCCGCCTCACTAACCCTATAATAAATAGTATTAACCCCTAATCTGCCCTCCCTAACATCCCCGACACCTAACTTCAATTATTAACCCCTAATCTGCCGACTGGAGCTCACCGCTAGTCTAATAAATGTATTAACCCCTAAAGCTAAGTCTAACCCTAACACTAACACCCCCCTAAGTTAAATATAATTTACATCTAACGAAATTAATTATCTCTTTTTAAATAAATTATTCCTATTTAAAGCTAAATACTTACCTGTAAAATAAATCCTAATATAGCTACAATATAAATTATAATTACATTGTAGCTATTTTAGGATTAATATTTATTTTACAGGCAACTTTGTAATTATTTTAACCATGTACAATAGCTATTAAATAGTTAAGAACTATTTAATAGTTACCTAGTTAAAATAATTAAATAAATCCTAACCTAAGTTACAATGAAACCTAACACTATACTATCATTAAATTAATTAAATAAAATACCTATAATTATCTACAATTAAACCTAACACTACACTATCAATAAATAAATTAAATACAATTCCTACAAATAACTACAATGAAATAAACTAACTAAAGTACAAAAAATAAAAAAGAACTAAGTTACAAAAAATAAAAAAATATTTACAAACATAAGAAAAATATTACAACAATTTTAAACTAATTACACCTACTCTAAGCCCCCTAATAAAATAACAAAGACCCCCAAAATAAAAAATGCCCTACCCTATTCTAAATTACTAAAGTTCAAAGCTCTTTTACCTTACCAGCCCTGAACAGGGCCCTTTGCGGGGCATGCCCCAAGAAGTTCAGCTCTTTTGCCTGTAAAAAAAAACATACAATACCCCCCCCAACATTACAACCCACCACCCACATACCCCTAATCTAACCCAAACCCCCCTTAAATAAACCTAACACTAAGCCCCTGAAGATCATCCTACCTTGTCTTCACCTCACCAGGTATCACCGATCCGTCCTGGCTCCAAAATCTTCATCCAACCCAAGCGGGGGCTGGCGATCCATCATCCGGTGGCTGAAGAGGTCCAGAAGAGGCTCCAAAGTCTTCATCCTATCCGGGAAGAAGAGGCGATCCGGACCGGCAACCATCTTGATCCAAGCGGCATCTTCTATCTTCATCCGATGAAGATAGAAGACCTCCACCGCGGACCCATCTTCTTCAGGCGACGTCCAACTAAAGAATGACGGTTCCTTTAAGGGACGTCATCCAAGATGGCGTCCCTCGAATTCCGATTGGCTGATAGGATTCTATCAGCCAATCGGAATTAAGGTAGGAATATTCTGATTGGCTGATGGAATCAGCCAATTAGAATCAAGTTCAATCCGATTGGCTGATCCAATCAGCCAATCAGATTGAGCTCACATTCTATTGGCTGTTCCGATCAGCCAATAGAATGCGAGCTCAATCTGATTGGCTGATTGGATTCATGGTGTAATGAAAGTTTAAATCCTTACTCTAAGCACAAATTGCTCATTTAACTCGCTGAAAAAGGAAATATTAGGCTATGAAATAGCATAAATTGATGAGCCGACGAATATATTAGTCCCTTTTTTTGATATGTAGTTAAAAAACACGCTGCTCTAAATAGAAATCAATATAAGAAGAAAACTAGAAAAAGAACAAGTGCATAAACACTATACAAAGCATATACCCTATTTAAAGTATATTGATACTGTCATCCACCCTTGTAACCACATAAGCCATATTAATATTGGAATGTCACTATAAAATTAATTTTTTGAAGACCAATAAATTAGAACTATAGGCTATATACAGGAATATCAAACCTGTTAGAAAAATATATTTAGTTGGTATATTTTTAATTTTCTGACAAGCCACACAAGGTTATGAATTGTTTAGAAAATACTTTTAAAACCAACTAAATATCTCATAGCAACCTATAGCTCTCACAATCATATCCAACTTGAAAATAAACAAACTATGGATATCAATGTAAAGGAGATGTGTTTTTAATTCTATGTGAGAACAGCAAAACACAAAAAAGATAGCTGTCTTTTTAATAAATATTAATAAAAGTTATATTTTATAACTCAACTTTCATTTCTCACACTTGAGAAATATATTCGACAGTGTATAGATGCATACTCTTTCTAACATAACTCACACAATATGTGACTTATGTCATTTCAGTGATAATTTATACTATATGCTTAAGCACTGCTCCTATAGAGTACGCACTTATTGAGCTAAATTTTCTGACAAGGTATCTAAGGAGAAAACAAATTCCCTAAGAAAGAAAGATAATTATATCTTCTGTTTTTGTTCCTAACCTTTCAATTCTTGAAATAATTTGGACATTTTAAATCTATAGTTATACATATTCATTTTTAATGTTATACAAATAGATACGCCTAGATTACAACTTTGGCGTTAGCCTTAAAAAGCAGAGGTCCCAATGCTGCTTTTTAACGCCCGCTGGTTTTACGAGTCCTGTAGATACAGGTGTACCGCTCACTTTTCTTCCGCGACTCGAGGCTACCGCAAATCCCCTTACGTCAATTGCGTATCCTATCTTTTTAATGGGACTTGCCTAACGCCGGTATTACAAGTCTTGGAAGAAGTGAGCGGTAGACCCTCTCCTGTCAAGACTCCTACCGCATTTAAAAGTCAGTAGTTAAGAGTTTTATGGGCTAACGCCGGTACATAAAGCTCTTAACTAAAGTGCTAAAAAGTACACTAACACCCATAAACTACCTATTAACCCCTAAACCGAGGTCCCCCCACATTGCAAACACTAAAATATATGTTTTTTAACCCCTAATCTGCCGATCGGACATCGCCGCCACCTACATTATACCTATGAACCCCTAATCTGCTGCCCCTAACATCACCAACACCTACATTATATTTATTAACCCCTAATCTGCTGCCCCCAACGTCGTCGCAACCTAACTACACTTATTAACCCCTTATCTGCCGACCGTACATC
The DNA here is from genome assembly GCF_027579735.1 of Bombina bombina. Taxonomy (NCBI): domain Eukaryota; kingdom Metazoa; phylum Chordata; class Amphibia; order Anura; family Bombinatoridae; genus Bombina; species Bombina bombina. The sequence goes on from NC_069501.1 coordinate 176,177,110, forward strand.
GCCGCCACTTTAATAAATGTATTAACCCCTAAACCGCCGCACTCCCGCCTTGCAGACACTAGTTAAATTGTATTAACCCTTAATCTGCCGTCCCTTACATCGCCTACACCTATCTACATTTATTAACCCCTAATCTGCCGACCCCAACATCGCCGCTACTATAATAAATGTATTAACCCCTAAACCTAAGTCTAACCCTAAGTCTAACCCCCCACTAACTTAAATATAATTTAAATTAAACGAAAAAATTTTACTACAATTAAATAAATTATTAATATTTAAAACTAAATACTTACCGATAAAATAAACCCTAAGATAGCTACAATATAAATAATAGTTACATTATAGCTATTTTAGGATTTATATTTATTTTACAGTCAACTTTGTATTTATTTTAACTAGGTACAATAGTTATTAAATAGTTATTAACTATGTAATAACTACCTAGCTAAAATAAATACAAAATTACCTGTAAAATAAATCCTAACCTAAGTTACAATTACACCTAACACTACTCTATAAATAAATAAACTAAATTAAATTAAACTAATTACAATTAAATGAAATAAACTAAATTACAAAAAAAACACTAAATTACTGAAAATAAAAAAGAATTACAAGAATTTTAAACTAATTACACCTAATCTAATCCCCCTAATAAAATAAAAAAGCACCCCCAAAATAATAAAATTCCCTACCCTATACTAAATTACAAATAGCCCTTAAAAGGGCCTTTTGTGGGGCATAGCCCCAAAGTAATCAGCTTTTTTACCTGTAAAAAAAAAATACAATACCCCCCAACATTACAACCCACCACCCACATACCCCTACTCTAAAACCCACCCAATCCCCCCTTAAAAAACCTAACACTAACCCGTTGAAGATCACCCTACCTTGAGCCGTCTTCACCCAGTCGGGCACAAGTGGACCTCCAGACCGGCAGAAGTCTTCATCCGATCGGGGCAGAAGAGGACATCCAGACCGGCAGAAGGCTTCATCCAGGCTGCATCTTCTATCTTCATCCTTCCGGAGCAGAGCGGAGCCATCTTCTATCCAGCCGACACAGAGCCATCCTCTTCAAATCGAAGTCCTAACGAAGAATGAAGGTTCCTTTAAATTACGTCATCCAAGATGGCGTCCCTCGAATTATGATTGGCTGATAGGATTCTATCAGCCAATCGGAATTAAGGTAGGAAAAATCCGATTGGCTGATTTAATCAGCTATTCGGATTGAAGTTCAATCTGATTGGATCAGCCAATAGAATGCAAGATCAATCCTATTGGCTGATCCAATCAGCCAATCGGATTGAACTTCAATCCGATTGCCTGATTAAATCAGCCAATCTGATTTTTCCTACCTTAATTTCGATTGGCTGATAGAATCCTATCAGCCAATCGGAATTCAAGGGATGCCATCTTCGATGACGTCATTTAAAGGAACCTTTATTCTTCGTTAGGACTTTCGAATGAAGAGGATGGCTCTGCGTCGGCTGGATAGAAGATGGCTCCACTCCGCTTCGGAAGGATGAAGATAGAAAATGCCGCCTGGATGAAGCCTTCTGCCGGTCCGGAGGTCCACTTGTGCCCGGCTGGGTGAAGATGGCTAAAGGTAGGGTGATTTTCAGGGGGTTAGTGTTAGGTTTTTTTAAGGGGGGATTGGGTGGGTTTTAGAGTAGGGGTATGTGGGTGGTGGATTGTAATGTTGGGGGGTATTGTATTTCTTTTTACAGGTAAAAGAGCTGATTACTTTTGGGCAATGAAAATTTTATTATTTTGGGGGTGCTTTTTTAATTTATTAGGGGGATTAGATTAGGTGTAATTCTTTTTTATTTTCTGTAATTTAGTTTTTTTTTAGTAATTTAGTTTATTTCATTTAATTGTAATTAGTTTAATTTAATTTAGTTTATTTATTTATTTATAGAGTAGTGTTAGGTGTAATTGTAACTTAGGTTAGGATTTATTTTAGAGGTAATTTTTTACTTTTTTAGCTAGGTAGTTATTAAATAGTTAATAACTATTTAATAACTATTGTACCTAGTTAAAATAAATACAAAGCTGCCTGTAAAATGAAAATAAACCCTAAGCTAGCTACAATGTAACTATTAATTATATTGTAGCTATCTTATGGTTTATTTTATAGGTAAGTATTTATTTTTAAATATTAATAATTTTATTTAATTGTAGTTATTTTATTTAGATGTATTTAAATTACATTTAAATTAGGGGGTGTTAGGGTTAGGGTTAGACTTAGGTTTAGGGGTTAATAACTTTATTATAGTGGCGGCGACTTTGGCGGCAGATTAGTGGTTAATTAATTTAATATAGTTGTAGCGACGTTGGAGGTGGCAGATTAGGGGTTAATAAATATAATGTAGGGTTCGGCGATGTTAGGGGCAGCAGATTAGGGGTTCATTAGTATAATGTAGGTGGCGGCGGAGCGGCAGATTAGGGGTTAATAATTATAATGTAGGTGTCGGCGATAGCGGGGACGGCAGATTGGGGTTAATAAGTGTAAGATTAGGGGTGTTTAGACTCGGGGTTCATGTTAGGGTGTAGACATAAAATTAAATTCCCCATAGGAAACAATGGGGCTGCGTTAGGAGATTAACGCTGCTTTTTTGCAGGTGTTAGGGTTTTTTTTAAGCCAGCTCAGCCCCATTGTTTTCTATGGGGAAATCGTGCACAAGCACGTTTAGCCAGCTTACTACTGACTTAAGCAACGCTGGTATGGAGGTGAGATGTGGAGCTAAATTTTGCTCAATGCTCACTTTTCTGAGGCTAACACCAGCTTGCACTAAACTCATAATACCAGTGTTGTCTTAAGTGAGCGGTAAGAAAAAAAGGCTCGTTAGCACCGCACAGCCTTACCGACAAAACTCGTGATCTAGCCGAGATGTTCTTCCTGTCATTTTCCATTAGCTTCCTGGAACACAGAGAAACTGTGTTTATTTTTAAATAACTTAAGCATTTTATATATACTAATGCAGTTTATTCATTTAATGTATTACAATCTGAATTGCATTTCCCCAGATCCCTATATAGACATTTAATATGGTATTTAAAATTATATAGGCCGTATTTTAAAATGAATTTCAGTTGCAATGCTACATTTTGTCTCTGTTTAGCCATTTTTCATCTAGACATGCCGTCTAGAATTAGTGGATTCAATACACAACAGGTGTCAATTTAGCACCTATGTGCATAAGACTATTTCCTTTGAAAACATTTGTTCAGCTAAGAACTGTCTAAAAAGAAATCCAGTGGTTTTTCAGACATTGTGTCTGTATCACTGCATGAGGTCATTTATCTGATAATCTTTGTTCTCAGATATCCTGTTAATCAGGAAAGGGTGTCTTCATGTCTGATCTAAGATCTGGAATACACAGAATATGGATGAAAATCTTTTTGGAACAAATTGCCTGACTTATTGACCAAATGTTCTCACCTGGATGCATTGTAATTAGGAAGAAGGGGGTGTCTCAACCAGTCAAGACCATTTAGCACAGAGGACTGCAATCTACAGTAAATAGAATTGATGCAAATAGTCTCATATATAATTAATCCTGTGGTCTTAACAACCATATATATGAACATTACATATATATATATATATATATATATATATATATAAATAATTTTAATTTAATAATCTTCACAGATACCTTGACATAATTTCCCCCTTCCAATTTTCAATGGATGTAGGACACATGTATTGGAATTTACATAAAGTCAGTGGTACTTGGTGAGGATGTTGACAGTATGCATCATAGACAGTTTTCTATGAAACAAGTCCGTTATTTTTGAGCCCTTATGCTCATTTGCTAGGCGTCTTTAAACTACAGCATTTAATTAGTACATTTGGGGATATGGCATTTCATTCTCCCTCTATGACTTGTAGTTTGGATCTAGGATGGCACGCTCGCAACTGATTAATATGGACCCATTTATCCATAAAAGTATCATTTTTGGGTATCCTAATTTTATAGGCGACTGGAGATATTTTGTCAGTAACGACAAAAGGACCCTTCCATGATGGAAGAAATTTCTTCTCCTTAATTTGATCCCTTCCAAAGTTATAAAGATAAATGTTATCATTTATTTCATATTCCTTTTTGGACGTTTTGAGATCATGATAGGTTTAAGTTGCAGTTGCGGCCTTCTCTATGTTCCTTTGAGCAAATGCAAAGGCATATTGCAGGTTCTTTCTTAGGTTATCCACATATTGATGCGTATTGGCAGCGTTTATCAAGTTTTGGTCTGATGTACGGTACAGTAGATGCTGAGGTAGAACCATTCTTCTACCAGTCATCAGTTCAAAAGTTGACATCTTGGTAGCACTACTTGGAGTTGCTCTTAATGCCATTAGGACTAGAGGTAATTTTAAATCCCAGTCTTTTCCCGTCTCACTCACAAACTTTTTGAGGATTTTCACAATAGACTGGTTGTAACGTTCTACACCACCACTTGAGGCAGCTCTCTATGCAATATGGAGCTTACTCTTAAACCCTAGTATTTTCCAAATTTTGGTCATCACTTCGCTAGTGAAGTAGGTTCCCCGATCTGATTCGATTCTCTGGGGAAAACCAAATCTGGAAAGCACGTAGTTGATGAGTAATGCTGCGCAAGTTTCAGCGCTATTGTTAGGTGCACTGATGCATTCTACCCATTTAGTGAACAGGCATGTCACTGTTAACTTGTATTTGTTACATCTTGATGACCTAGTTACTGGACCAATAAAATCAATTTGTATATCTGACCATGGCATTACCATCCCCCTTTTCTGCAATGGAGCTCTATGCGTTGGTGCAGTGTGTTGGAACTGTGGCAGATTAAACAACCTTGACAGTAATTTTGAACATCTTTCAACATGTGTGGCCAGAAGGCGTAATCACGCAATATTTCATATGTTAGTTTGGCACCACAATGGCCAGATGTGGGAGCATCATGGGCATGTTGAAGCATGAGACCTCTGAACTTAGTGGGTACCACCCATTGCTGGATGCCAGTTTTGGAGGTTCTAATTAACAAACAATCCTGTAACTTGAATTGCGATCTGGATTTCATTAGAATTCTAAGATCTTCCTTGCCAATACAATCAACTTTTGAGATGGGGTTGTTTTCAGGATCGTCTATGTGTTTATAGAAGATGCCTACAATGGGGTCTTCCTTTTGACTAGTGATCAGGTCCTCACTAGGAGAATCCTGACTCCATTGTACCAGGTTAGGCTCACTCTGTTGTTCAGCCTGGTTTCTGGTAATGGCTTCTACCTGAATTGCACCCATTAAGTGGTCGATAGTAAGGAGTTCTCCAGTTATGGCTCCTTGTTTGGCTAATGAATCTGCAAGATCATTGCCTTCCTTATCAGGACCTAGAACCATGGAATGACCCTTGGTCTTTTTCCAGTGTATGGTTAAATCATTGGACACTACTAGATTATCAATTTCGCAGAAAAACTTGCCATGCTTGACTGGTTTGTTGTTACTTTTAGGCATGCCATTTCTTTTCCAAGTTGGCAGGTATTCAACAAAACTGTCACGCACATAATTTGAGTCAGTAATGATCACAAATTCATGAATACCGTGTTCAATAGCCATCTCAATGGTTTTTAGAACAGCAGTTAGTTCTGCAACTTGGTTTATATTAAAATTGCAAAACAAACACAACATAACATTTAAAAGGCACAATAAAATTTAGACCAGTAGAACAATTTCTCTGCCACCAAATCAAAATGATTATAGAAGATATGCCTATCTTATAAATGGGTTGATGATGGAGTCAACATGAAATAATATAATATTGAAACTAAATCCATGGTATATGTCAATAGTAGATCACACTATCCACATATATATTATCTTATCCTTCTGTGGGCGGTGTGTCAGCAGATAATACGTGGGATACTGCAGTATCTAGTACTGATATACGGTACTTAAATATCAATCCATGAATATAGATATAAGTGTGCTGATAAGAAATTACATCAGGACATTGTTGTAAATGATATATAATGGTGGGAAGTACTGGATATCTCTAGCCCTATATATATAGGGCAACAAATACAGTCCTAAGTTTCTTGTCAGAGGCTCGTATTGTGGGTGGCTAAATAACTATCAGGACAATTTGGGTGATAATATAAATTAATATAAGTTACACTAATATCTCAAAGAGGTTGTAATATTTGTAATGATAATAGATAAGGCACTGGTGGAAAGGATAACTAAATATTTTCTGCACCCTGAATGCAGTAGTACATTACAATATATGTCTAGATAATCCTTGGGTATTGTGTCCTTCAATAAATTAAGCGATATATTTATTGATCAATAAACACAATAAAGTGATGAGTTAAACGCCACGTCTTTTGTCAGTGGCTCATAATATCACTGGGGTGGTTTGTAGTGTCTGTGATTGGTGTAAACCCTGTTAATGATTTTTACTGAAACCAAGACTTGTACTTATATGCACAACGATTTGTTTCCAATGAAGAAATTATTTTGTATATATACAAATACAGTTAGAATTGGTCATGCGTATTAATAAGATTAAAGTTTCAGGTTCATTGCTGAGCTACTTCTATTATAATTGATTATAGGTTTGTCACACAGAGTGTATTCAGTTATTGATAGATCCCCAGGATTGGGCAGATATTGTAATCTATATTTGAAGAGTTCCAAATTCGCAGGATAGTACCACACTATGACATTAGGAGTACATATATACTTAAATTGATGATACACTATATCCTTATAGAGTTTACAAATAATTGAGTGTGAGATATAATACTAGAATTACAGCTCCTGATGTGAATTCAAATAGGCTAACAAATAGTGGTGGGGGAAGAAAGCTGTTTAAAGCGTAATCTATAGTACATAATAACCTGCACTTATCTGCTGGAGTACTAAATTCCGTTACACTGTTACAGTTACTTCCCTTGATTGCAGTGATCAATGCTTGCCTCTAATAAGTGCAATAAAAAAGGGGATAATGTAGTATTGGAAGCAAAGTCACAAATCGTGATTTATATCAAACGTATCATTATTCAAATCAGCAATGCTTCAAAAATATATAGTGAATATATACATTCATCATCCACTTTTTTATCTAAATACATGTACACATATATCATTTCATTTACTTATTAATATAATAATATGCAATATTTCATTGGGATATGAATTCATCCATACATCCATCGATACAATAGCATATGTATAGCCGCAAAACCACTGACTGCCTAAATGTCAATCCATGTTACAAGATGCATATGAAGATAATATTTCCTTCCATGTTGGCTCTAATAAATACACACTGAAATACTACCACTCCAGCGCAATATAACCCAGGAACGAATCCTTGATGCAGTGACAACAGATAAGTTCCATTGTAGAACAGTCAGATGCAAGGATGGATCTGATTGGTTTAAGATTCAAATTGGAGGTGGAGCCGAGGTGATAAACACCCGAGGATGCGAGCGCGCGTCACCTTCGAAAAAGCCGCCACTTTGTCGGCGAAACATGTCAGGGGAGGGTGTTGAATGCCTTTCAACACTGAACAATTTTTAAACTTAGCATAAAATTTAGACCACCTTAATGCCAATGTTTAGGTTAATTCTTCAACATTGTAGAATTATCTGCTACCGCAAAAACTAGACAGGAGTCCTATTTACTTTGAAATAGATATAAGTAACTATACAATCCACCTTGGAAAACTGCAGTATTGGGAAGTGATACATTATAACCAATATTTACTATAGATATTTATCAATCGTTTAATAGTGCAACCTAGGTGGCCATCCCCCTGGGATAAATTGCAACATTTCAGCTTCTTTGTAATGTGGGATACATTTATATAACTCCTCAAATAGCCACTGCAATATCTAATCAATGCAGTTAGGGGTAGCATTTCAATAGCAAAATCTAGCAGACTGCAGATAAGTGCAGGTTACCGCAATTCATAAACTTTGCTTCCAATACAACATTATCCCCTTTTTTATTGCCCTTATTAGAGGCAAGCATTGATCATTGCAATCAAAGGAAGTAACTGTAACAGTGTAACAGAATTTAGTACTCCAGCAGATAAGTGCAGGTTATTATGTACTATAGATTACGCTTTAAACAGCTTTCTTCCCCCACCACTATTTGTTAGCCTATTTGAATTCACATCAGGAGCTGTAATTCTAGTATTATATCTCACACTCAATTATTTGTAAACTCTATAAGGATATAGTGTATCGTCAATTTAAGTATATATGTACTCCTAATGTCATAGGCCTAGATTTAGAGTTGGGCGGTAGCCGTCAAAACCAGCGTTAGAGGCTCCTAACGCTGGTTTTGGGCTACCGCCGGTATTTAGAGTCAGTCATTAAAGGGTCTAACGCTCACTTTCCAGCCGCGACTTTTCCATACCGCAGATCCCCTTACGTCATTTGCGTATCCTATCTTTTCAATGGGATCTTTCTAACGCCGTTATTTAGAGTCGTGGCTGAAGTGAGCGTTAGAAATCTAACGACAAAACTCCAGCCGCAGAAAAAAATCCAAGATGGCGTCCCTCGAATTCCGATTGTCTGATAGGATTCTATCAGCCAACCGGAATTAAGGTAGGAATATTCTGATTGGCTGATGGAATCAGCCAATCAGAATCAAGTTCAATCCGATTGGCTGATCCAATCAGCCAATCAGATTGACCTCGCATTCTATTGGCTGTTCCGATCATCCCGATGATGGACTTCTGACTTCAGCCTGATGATGGAGTTCTTCAGCCGCCACTTGGATCCAGACTTCAGCCCGAGGATGGACGTCACTCTTCAGCCCCCCGCTTGGGCTTGGATCAACACTTCCGAGGCTTGGATCAAGACTTCCGAGGACGGATCGGTGAACCTGGTATGGTGAAGATAAGGTAGGAAGATCTTCAGGGGCTTAGTGTTAGGTTTATTTAAGGGGGGTTTGGGTTAGATTAGGGGTATGTGGGTGGTGGGTTGTAATGTTGGGGGGGGTATTGTATGTGTTTTTTTTACAGGCAAAAGAGCTGAATTCTTTGGGGCATGCCCCGCAAAGGGCCCTGTTCAGGGCTGGTAAGGTAAAAGAGCTTTGAACTTTTTTAATTTAGAATAGGGTAGGGCATTTTTTTATTTTGGGGGGCTTTGTTATTTTATTAGGGTTAGAGTAGGTGTAATTAGTTTAAAATTGTTGTAATATTTTTCTAATGTTTGTAAATATTTTTTTATTTTTTGTAACTTAGTTCTTTTTTATTTTTTGTACTTTAGTTAGTTTATTTAATTGTAGTTATTTGTAGGTATTGTATTTAAATAATTTATTGATAGTGTAGTGTTAGGTTTAATTGTAGATAATTGTAGGTATTTTTATTTAATTAATGTAATGATAGTGTAGTGTTAGGTTTAATTGTAACTTAGGTTAGGATTTATTTTACAGGTAATTTTGTAATTATTTTAACTAGGTAACTATTAAATTGTTATTAACTATTTAATAGCTATTGTACCTGGTTAATATAATTACAAAGTTGCCTGTAAAATAAATATTAATCCTAAAATAGCTACAATATAATTATAATTTATATTGTAGCTATATTAGGGTTTATTTTACAGGTAAGTATTTAGCTTTAAATAGGAATAAGTTATTTAATAATAGTTAATTTATTTCGTTAGATAAAAATTATATTTAACTTAGGGGGGTGTTAGGGTTAGGGTTAGAATTAGCTTTAGGGGTTAATACATTTATTAGAATAGCGGTGAGCTCCAGTCGGCAGATTAGGGGTTAATGTTTGAAGTTAGGTGTCGGCGATGTTAGGGAGGGCAGATTAGGGGTTAATACTATTTATTATAGGGTTATTGAGGCGGGAGTGAGGCGGATTAGGGGTTAATAACTTTATTATAATAGCGGCGCGGTCCGGTCGGCAGAGTAGGGGTTAATAAGTGTAGGCAGGTGGAGGCGACGTTGTGGGGGGCAGATTAGGGGTTAATTAATATAATGTAGGGGTCGGCGGTGTTAGGGGCAGCAGATTAGGGGTACATAGGGATAATGTAAGTAGCGGCGGTTTACGGAGCGGCAGATTAGGGGTTAAAAAAAATATGCAGGGGTCAGCGATAGCGGGGGCGAAAGATTAGAGGTTAATAAGTGTAAGGCTAGGGGTGTATAGACTCGGGGTACATGTTAGGGTGTTAGGTGCAGACGTAGGAAGTGTTTCCCCATAGAAAACAATGGGGCTGCGTTAGGAGCTGAACGCGGCTTTTTTGCAGGTGTTTTTTTTTCAGCTCAAACAGCCCCATTGTTTTCTATGGGGGAATCGTGCACGAGCACGTTTTTGAAGCTAGCCGCGTCCGTAAGCACCGCTGGTATCGAGAGTTGCAGTGGCGTTAAATTATGCTCTACGCTCCCTTTTTGAAGCCTAACTCACTGAAAACCCAGCCATTCTGTGAACTCTAAATACCAGCAGTATTTAAAAGGTGCGGCCAGAAAAAAGCATGCGTAGCTAACGCACCCCTTTGGCCGCAGAACTCTAAATCTAGGCGATAGTGTGGTACTATCCTGCGAATTTGGCACTCTTCAAATATAGATTACAATATCTGCCCAATCCTGGGGATCTATCAATAACTGAATACACTTTGTGTGACAAACCTAAAATCAGTTATAATAGAAGTAGCTCTAGTTTAATCTGAGCAATGAACCTGAAACTTTAATCTTATTAATACGCATGACCAATTCTAACTGTATTTGTATATATACAAAATAATTTCTTCATTGGAAACAAATCGTTGTGCATATAAGTACAAGTCTTGGTTTCAGTAAAAATCATTAACAGGGTTTACACCAATCACAGACACTACAAACCACCCCAGTGATATTATGAGCCACTGACAAAAGACGTGGCGTTTAACTCATCACTTTATTGTGTTTATTGATCAATAAATATATCGCTTAATTTGTTGAAGGACACAATACCCAAGGATTATCTAGACATATATTGTAATGTGCTACTGCATTCAGGGTGCAGAAAATATTTAGTTATCCTTTCCACCAGTGCCTTATCTATTATCATTACAAATATTACAACCTCTTTGAGATATTAGTGTAACTTATATTAATTTATATTATCACCCAAGTTGTCCTGGTAGTTATTTAGACACCCACAATACGAGCCTCTGACAAGAAACTTAGGACTGTATTTGTTGCCCTATATATATATAGGGCTAGAGATATCCAGTACTTTCCACCATTATATATCATTTACAACAATGTCCTGATGTAATTTCTTATCAGCACACTTATATCTACATTCATGGATTGATATTTAAGTACCGTATATCAGTACTAGATACTGCAGTATCCCACGTATTATCTGCTGACACACCGCCCACAGAAGGATAAGATAATATATATGTGGATAGTGGGATCTACTATTGACATATACCGTGGATTTAGTCTCAATATTATATTATTTCATGTTGACTCCATCATCAACCCATTTATAAGATAGGCATATCTTCTATAATCATTTTGATTTGGTGGCAGAGAAATTGTTCTACTGGTCTAAATTTTATTGTGCCTTTTAAATGTTATGTTGTGTTTGTTTTGCAATTTTAATATAAACCAATAAAGGTTAAATTTTAAATACACTACCTCACTACATCTTCAGATTTTGATGTTACCTAAAATAATAAAGGGAGAGTGAAGTGCTATATAGATGCATACTTTTGCCCAACTTCTATGTTGACAATCTTCCTAAGTCAGTTTATGCATAAGCACTCAAGCTCAGGACAACTTATTTTTCCCCATATATAAGCAACTCCCTAATTTCAGTGTAGTGCTGTTGCATGCTTTTCTTCTATCCAATTTCAATACTCCTATAATTTTATAGGATTCCAGCAACATTATAGCACACACAACTGCAATAGCTAATAACTATGGCAAGTAAATTCGATTTGGACAAACAAACCAGAGAAAAAAAGAGATTAACAGACTTAAATGAAGTTTTCCAAAACCCCACAGTGGGTAGTCAAGATATAAATCCTAACAACTTGGACATACTATTGAGAGATTTACACAAAAACCTATTTAAGCAGGATAAATTATGGTGGGACCAACAATTTTTCGAACAATATATTCAAAGAAATTTAATACCCAGAGGGCTGAGAATACAGCTATTTCCTGCTTTCGAATTTACATTAAAAAACTTAAGTGAGGAATGGGAGGAAGCACTGAGCGAATGTTCTAATAAATTGATGAAAATCCTCATCAAACATGATGTGTATGAATACGAGAGATTAGAGGAAACCATAAAAACTCAAAATGAACATCTAAAAAAATTTGAGAATTTAAAGGAATTCAAAAATGCATATAAGAGATACCAAAAAGAGCTTGACAAATATGAGACAGAGATTAAAAACACCAAAAGAGGGATACTACAAAGAGATATTCAAGACTTTAATAACAACAAAGTATACAAGTGGAGGAACAAAATTAATAACTCCAACCCAAGAACACATAGAAGAATCAATATAATTGAAACAGATGTATCTGATACAGAAAACGAAGATTCTGAAAATATAGAAAACATTGAAAGATCAGGCGCAACAGAACCCTCTACATCTCAGACCTCTAAGGTTGTTGATAATAGAAAACGGTAGTCTTTTTTTAGAGGAAGATTCAAGCACAGACTCAGAGCCACCAGAAGAGGTGGGAGGAGCAAACAAAAGACATACAAGAACCAACAACAAGAAATCCCAGAACAAACAACACACGAGCAAACCGTACAAAAGAAATCCAAGTCCATTCTCTACAATGAGAATGAAGAACTAAGAATAATTAATCTATCCAACCGCACATTATCCAAGCATCATTTGAATGTACTATCTAAGGGCTTATCTTTTTGCCCAAACTCGCAACTGGATAAATTTGAAACAATAAAAGATATACAACTTTTTCTACGAAAATTGCTCCTAAAAAACATTTTGATAACCAACAACAATCGGATACTCCCCCTGATCTATCAGAAGATGAACTTGAATCCCTTCAAAGCTTGGAAGATCTATTAGCTGAACAACTTCCATCAGCACAGATTGGCGTATCTTCTTGAAAACTAAGTTTACTCCTTCTAGTAACACTAGTTACAGTATTGATACCTTCAATCTAGCTGTTTGTAATGCTATTAACCAAATGAATACATATCCAAAGACGAAAAATCTAACTACACAACAACACAAGGCTATCAAAGATATGGAATCATGGGATGACGTGATCATCAGGAACGCAGACAAGGGTGGGAATATCGTAATCTGGCCTGAGGAAATGTATGTGAAGGAAGCTATCACACAACTCAAAAATAGGGAATGTTATAAGGAATTATGGGGGAACACAGCTGTACAATTTCACCAACAATATAATACAGTCATTGAAACAGCTTAGAAAAATGGAATAATTACCCAGAAAGAGAGTAAATTCCTTACTACATCACATCCCAAAATAGCAACATTCTACCTTATTCCTAAGGTTCATAAAAACCAGAAACAACCTCCTGACCACCCTATAGTCTCAGGCAATGAAAACCTGACTGAAAAAGATAGTCAATACATTGACCTCAGACTGAGACAGTTCCTGACTCAAATCTCCTCAATCTCCTCATACGTAAGAGATACTATGGAAGTATTACAACAATTAAACGGTATCAATATCTCTAAAGACACATGGCTTGTTACAGCCGATGTCGAATCGTTATACACGCGCATCAACCACAAACTAGGATTACAAGCAGTAAGATACTTCCTTGATATGGATACTGAAGAAAGGGAAGAACACAACCAATTTGTTATGGATTTATTACAATTTGTGCTAACCAAAAAATTCTCCTTGTTTAACAACAAATTTTACTTGCAAACACAAGGTACCGCCATGGGTACTGCGTGCGCTCCCACCTATGCCAACCTCTTTCTGGGCTAGTGAGAGCAAACAACAGTATTCACTGACGCCTACAATCAATATATTCAGAATATCCCGTTATGGATTAGATATATTGATGATATCATGTTCATATGGGAAGAAACCCAAATAGAACTAGAGATGTTCCTCAAAACTCTGAATCAAAACAACTTGAATATCAGGCTAACATATGAAAAAAGTCAAACTCAAGTCTCTTTTTTGGACTTACAAATCGACAAAGAAAGCAACGGATATTTAAGTACTGACCTCTTTAGAAAAAAGACAGCAACCAACAACGTTCTATACGCTACAAGTGCTCATGCTCCGAACACCACCAAGTCTCTATCAGTAGGGGAGTTCCTAAGAATGAGACGCAATTGCTCGGATGATGCAACATTCAAAACTAGAGCATTAGAACTCGAAAGCAGATTACTCGCCAGAGGGTATAGTAAAAGATCTATTCGCAAAGCAAAAAGCAGATCCTACCAGATTCCCAGAGCAGACTTATTGAACGTGAAAAACAAAAAATCTGATAACAAAACTCGTCTGATACTAACATACAAATGATCAAACAGATCAAATTGTAGACATAATACAAAAAAATTGGCATATACTACAATTGGACCAGCAACTCAAAAATTTCATAGGAGCCAAACCAGACATAGGCTACAGAAGGGCTAGAAATCTGAAAGAAATATTGAGCCCAAGTCATTATGTCAAGAAATGTCATCAGCACAAAACTTTTGAAAAAGGTTCATTTCCTTGTGGCAGCTGCTCTACATGCAGCCACGTGATCAAAAAGAAAAAGACGATCACTGATAGATTTGGCAATCAACATCCCATCCAAACATAAATAAGCTGCAATACTGTGGGAGTCATTTATGCACTTCAATGTACATGTCCGTACACCTATGTAGGAATGACGACAAGAAAACTCCATACAAGAATTATGGAACATCTCCGAAATATCCGGAATGCATCCAAAGATGTGTCCAAAGACAGAAAAATTACTTCCGTAGCTTCGCATTTCATGAAACATCATCAATCTAAGACCTTAGAGCTAAAATGTTATGGCATACAGAAAATATCACTAGGCCCGAGAGGAGGCGACCTGGAAAAATCATTGCTAAAAATTGAGACAAGATGGATTTATTTAATGAATTGTGTACAGCCAAGAGGACTGAACGAACAAAATAATTATTCAATGTTTATTTAAAATAAAGTAATAATTGATATATTTAAACCTAAGTCATAGTTAGTGAACTTAGGTCTAGAACTCAGCTGATATCCCATTGGCCAGAGCCAATCGTGAAACCCAGACTAGTAAATCCCTTATCTTCAGACAGTACAAGATCTGACTTCCTGTACTCTTAATTCTAATCTATAGGCAGTCAGTCTATGTAGCACTGTTTTTGCACTCCCCCCCTTCCTCTCCCATTTTCCCCAACCCCTCACCCAATCTTATTCACACTGCAGCATGGTACCATTATCTTATAACCAATTATCACAGCAGTCTAGTTACTGTAATCATGCTATCAGAGGTCACAATCTTGTTTCAGTAACTCTTTACTCACAAATCGTGATTCATATCAAACGTATCATTATTCAAATCAGCAATGCTTCAAAAACACAAGACAGATTTTTAATAAAAAGTTTTTTATTCATATGATATCACCCACATTTTGGAATAGATACACATCTGTGTACACCAGAAATGCAAAATCACACATTGTGGTCACTTATAGGTATTCATTATTACCTTTCACACACTTTCAGTGTCCTTCAATATTATTCCCCCACTCGTGATGTTTATGTCCCCTTACTTACTATACTTACCATTACCGTATATATAAATTCCCAAAATCCTTTTTTAGTTCCACTTTTTTCACCTCACTTTATTTTTTATACATTTATTTCCTTATTTTGCGAATCGCACAGACAATTCTCCCCTTTTCTAATTTCACTAACATATAACACATTGGCACCAATATATACATATAGTGAATATATACATTCATCATCCACTTTTTTATCTAAATACATGTACACATATATTCTTTCATTTACTTATTAATATAATAATATGCAATATTTCATTGGGATATGAATTCATCCATACATCCATTGATACAATAGAATATGTATAGCCGCAAAACCACTGACTGCCTAAATGTCAATCCATGTTACAAGATGCATATGAAGATAATATTTCCTTCCACGTTGGCTCTAATAAATACACACTGAAATACTACCACTAACTAACACAATATAACCCAGGAACGAATCCTCGATGCAGTAACAACAGATAAGTTCCATTGTAGAACCGTCAGATGCAAGGATGGCTCTGATTGGTTTAAGATTCAAATCGGAGGTGGAGCCGAGGTGATAAACACCCGAGGACGCGAGCGCGCATCACCTTCGAAAAAGCCGCCACTTTGTCGGCGAAACATGTCAGGGGGAGGGTGTTGAATGCCTTTCAACACTCAACAATTTTTAAACTTAGCATAAAATTTAGACCACCTTAATGCCAATATTTAGGTTAATTCTTTAACATAGTAGAATTATCTGCTACCGCAAAAACTAGACAGGAGTCCTATTTACTTTGAAATAGATATAAGTAACTATACAATCCACCTTGGAAATCTACAGTATTGGGAAGTGATACATTATAACCTATATTTACTATAGATATTTATCAATCGATTAATAGTGCAACCTAGGTGGCCATCCCCCCTGGGATAAATTGCAACATTTCAGCTTCTTTGTAATGTGGGATACATTTATATAACTCCTCAAATAGCCACTGCAATATCTAATCAATGCAGTTAGGGGTAGCATTTCAATAGCAAAATCTAGCAGACTGCAGATAAGTGCAGGTTATCGCAATTCATAAACTTTGCTTCCAATACAACATTATGCCCTTTTTTATTGCACTTATTAGAGGCAAGCATTGATCATTGCAATCAAGGGAAGTAACTGTAACAGTGTAACAGAATTTAGTACTCCAGCAGATAAGTGCAGGTTATTATGTACTATAGATTACGCTTTAAACAGCTTTCTTCCCCTACCACTATTTGTTAGCCTATTTGAATTCACATCAGGAGCTGTAATTCTAGTATTATATCTCACACTCAATTATTTGTAAACTCTATAAGGATATAGTGTATCGTCAATTTAAGTATATATGTACTCCTAATGTCATAGTGTGGTACTATCCTGCGAATTACAATATCTGCCCAATCCTGGGGATCTATCAATAACTGAATACACTCTGTGTGACAAACCTAAAATCAGTTATAATAGAAGTAGCTCTAGTATAATCTGAGCAATGAACCTGAAACTTTAATCTTATTAATACGCATGACCAATTCTAACTGTATTTGTATATATACAAAATAATTTCTTCATTGGAAACAAATCGTTGTGCATATAAGTACAAGTCTTGGTTTCAGTAAAAATCATTAACAGGGTTTACACCAATCACAGACACTACACACCACCCCAGTGATATTATGAGCCACTGACAAAAGACGTGGCATTTAACTCATCACTTTATTGTGTTTATTGATCAATAAATATATCGCTTAATTTGTTGAAGGACACAATACCCAAGGATTATCTAGACATATATTGTAATGTACTACTGCATTCAGGGTGCAGAAAATATTTAGTTATCCTTTCCACCAGTGCCTTATCTATTATCATTACAAATATTACAACCTCTTTGAGATATTAGTGTAACATATTAATTTATGTTATCCCCCAAGTTGTCCTGATAGTAATTTAGCCACCCACAATACGAGCCTCTGACAAGAAACTTAGGACTGTATTTGTTGCCCTATATATATAGGGCTAGAGATATCTAGTACTTTCCACCATTATATATCATTTACAACAATGTCCTGATGTAATTTCTTATCAGCACACTTATATCTACATTCATGGATTGATATTTAAGTACCGTATATCAGTACTAGATACTGCAGTATCCAATGTATTATCTGCTGACACACCGCCCACAGAAGGATAAGATAATATATATGTGGATAGTGTGATCTACTATTGACATATACCGTGGATTTAGTTTCATTATTATATTATTTCATGTTGACTCCATCATCAACCCATTTATAAGATAGGCATATCTTCTATAATCATTTTGATTTGGTGGCAGAGAAATTGTTCTACTGGTCTAAATTTTATTGTGCCTTTTAAATATTATGTTGTGTTTGTATTGCAATTTTAATATAAACCAATAAAGGTTAAATTTTAAATACACTACCTCACTACATCTTCAAATTTTGATGTTACCTAAAATAATAAAGGGAGAGTGAAGTGCTATATAGATGCATACTTTTGCCCAACTTCTATGTTGACAATCTTCCTAAGTCAGTTTATGCATAAGCACTCAAGCTCAGGACAACTTATTGTTCCCCATATATAAGCAACTCCCTAATTTCAGTGTAGTGCTGTTGCACGCTTTTCTTCTTTCCAAGTTCTTGACTGGATCTTGGTCCAATGTTGAAATCTACAGAAATATTTGGGAATCCGCTTGCCCAAGTTATACCAATGCCAGCGACTAGTCTGTGCTCATTTTCAATAGAAGTATGGTAAGAACAACCATCAACATATACCCAAGGTAATGTTTGACAATGGTACTTATTGTACATTTTATATGGGGAAAGCAACTGTTCCTCCAGAAAATCATCTTCTGATAATTCTTAACCAGGATCCTTAGCAGTACAGTCGTGGAGCTCAGCAAGCCCCTGTGCAACTGAATTCTTTTTATTCTGCTTGTAGCAAATATCTAAAGGCCAGCCTTGTAAGGAAAGAGTCCAAGCGGTTATGTGGCTGTTAGACAAATTTCCATCTCTTATTCTCTCACTTTGCAGATATAGCAAAGGCTGGTGGGCTGTTTTCTACAATAATTTTCTCGCCCTGTATATAGCTGCGGAAATTTTGTAGAGCCCATACAGTAGATAAAAGGGCTTTTTCGCAATCGCTAAATTTTATTTCTACTGGGGATAGAGTTTTGCTTGCATAAGCAATGACTTTGCTTAAATTATCATGCTTTTGGTGTAAAACAGCACTCATGCTTATACCTGTGTAACCTGTCTCTAAGAAGAAAGGTTTTCCACCTTCAGGGTAGGCTAAGCAAGGTGCTTGAGTGAGTTTTCTCTTCAGCTCTCTGATGGCTGTTTCTTGAGTCTCACTCCAGTGACATTTCACATCCTTCTTTAGAAGAAGTAGCAGTGGTTTAGCTAATTCTGCATAATTATCAACGAATTTGCGATAATAATTTGTCATACACAGGAATGATCTCAATTCCTTTAAGTTAGTTGGGTTTTTAGAATTTACTATAGCTTCCACCTTTTTCTTCTGAGGATTTAGCCCTTCAGAAGTAACTTCATGTCCCAAGAAGTTTACACGAGTGCGGCACCATTGAGCTTTTTTTAGGGATATTTTGACACCTGCCCTTTTAAGTTGGCCGAGGACGTGTTTAAGTTCTGTGATGTGTTTTTCAACGTCTGTGCTTTTGATTAAAACATCATCAACATAAGATAAGGTCCCCCTTTTCAGTGCATCAGGCATAGCCCTATGCATAAATACAGCAAACTCATGTCCAGAATTTATGTATCCAAATGGAAGTCTCTGGAATGCATACTGGACCTTTCGGAATGAGAATGCCAGCTTATACTGGTCCT
Organism: Bombina bombina; assembly: GCF_027579735.1. Lineage (NCBI taxonomy): Eukaryota > Metazoa > Chordata > Amphibia > Anura > Bombinatoridae > Bombina > Bombina bombina. The sequence goes on from NC_069501.1 coordinate 176,196,744, forward strand.
CCTCATGTACCTTTATGGTCCAATATCCCTGTGCACAATGGCAGTGAATATTTTGGATCCCTGCATCTGTGCTAGGCACTGGTCAATATATGGCACAGGCCAGCCAGACATGTATAACTCGTTTGTTTAGCTGTCTTAAGTCAGCACACAATCGCCATTGTCCATTGGGCTTAAGAACACCTAGAATAGGATTGTTATAAGAGCTGTGCACCTGTCGGAAAATACCTCTTTCTTCCTAGTTTCTTATGATTTCTGTAAGAGAATCATATAATGCTAAAGGAAGTCTGTATTGTTTAACAAAGACAGGTGGCACATTGGGATCTATTTGGATTCTTGCAATGTGCAAATCTGTAGTCCCACAGTCATAAGAATGCCTAGCAAAAATATCCTTGTACTCCATCAGGATTTGTCGCAGCTGTCGGCGTTCATCATCAAAGGAACAGTCATTAGCTAAGGAAATTTGCTCTTCGACTATTTGCTGAAATCCTGGAAAAATTTAAGGCTGTCCTATTTCATAGTCTTCTTCCAACCTAGAGGTGAGGTCCCCTTGATTATAATTTACATTGCCCCCATGACTCTGGGTATTGGGGTATTCTTGCTGCTTGATCGGCTGATCAAACACCAGGGAGGCTTCTTCAATTTTACACGCCTTCCTCTGAGCTGAAGGGATAAATAGACTGAATTGTAAATAGTCCCTCTGGCATAGATGCAAAGGATTGTTCTATTAATTGTTCTTCAGTTAAGTATCCTTCCGGTATTAGCCCAATTACATTATTCTGGAATCCAAAAGTGTAATAACTTGATTTCAGCTCATATCCTATGGTAGTTCCCTTGGATAAGGTGATATCCTGTGGGGTCATGTTATGCACAATAACATGTATTGGAATATTTCCAATAGTTACCATGGTAGTATGGGTCATTGTGATACCCAGATTTTGCATTCTATGGGAGATGCATATTAGTGTTTCAGAAGTTTTTAAGGGTAAAAGAAATTGATCAGCCCCATATGGCAATTGCTAATTAGATTTCAAGGCTGCATTTTCATCCTGGAATACTTCAGGGGTCCCCCTTTAACCTGCTCCAGAGGCAAGAGTTAATCAAATCTATTTGCATAGCATATCTATTTAAGAGATCATTGCCAATGTATATTTGATTATGGGGAGTATTTAAAACTAAAAACAGGTGCTTTGCTGATTTATTACCTATGGAGATAGATAATAAACATTTAGCTGTGATATTATAGCTTTCAGACCTATCATCCAGGCCATGGACACAGTGGTCTTGGGGAGAAAGATATTTAATCACTTGAGGTTCAGCTATCTGTGCTAATAAGCCTTCACTTATATAGCTAGCTTCCTGTTTAAGACTCAATTTGGCATACTTGGTTTTCCCGAAGTCATGCACTAGCATAGGGATAAATAGATCCTCTTCAACTTTTGCAATTTCTGCAAGGAATTGCGAATGTTCTCCCCCTTTAGGGGATTGAGGGTCCAATGGTGGAGAGATATTGTTAATACATGGCCATCAAAGGAAATATTGGCTATTTTTCCAGGTGGAATTTTAAAAGTATGATCATCAGAGCCACTTAGGGGAGTCTGATCGTCTATCTGCAGGATAGTTACTTCAGGTACAGAGTTATTCCTGAAATGAATCTCCACAGCATCTGGCTTCTCTTACACCACGTGACAGTTATGTCTGGTGGGAGACATAATGGATCGCTCATAATTAATAGGTCTTTTTACTTGTGACCAAATTATATTATTTATGCAATCAATTATGGTGCTTAATCGCTTCAGGGGATCAATACCAATGATTAAGCGATCAGTTGGCAGATCCACTATAATGACAGGGTGTCTTATGACCCTGTTCCCTAGCTTTAGTTTTAAACCATGCCGTACCCCATACTTTGAGGGGATCACCCCCAACACCTATTAGTGAACCGTCAAATTCCCTTAGCTTAGGTTTGTGGGGCATTAATTCATCTAGCTGTGTGTAATACCCGTGGGATAGGATAGTTGTTTGAGATCCAGTATCAATCAATCCCATGATAGGATTATTAACAGAATCCTAGATTTCAGTTGATACATAATATCTCCCTGCAGATTCTACCATTTCACACATAAAGTTATCATGTTTAAACATTGGTGTATTTTGCCACGGTTTTACTTAGATTTATTACATCACCAGACACGGCACAATCCTTATCGACTGCCTCCTCTGTAATAGGATAACGGGTTTCCTGTATACAGCACTGCAGCTAGGGATACTTTCTCCTGTAGAGATTGTTCTGCACGTTCATCTGTGGGAATAATGATTGGGGACAACTGAAAAATAGGAGAGTCATTAATACTTCCAGACTGGGGACACCTGTCATGAATTCAGTCCTTTCGTTGCTGAGCTGTAGGGAGAGAATTTGATTAATATAATTTTTTACATTTATTATTTCATTTGATATTTCTCTCACCTCAGATAATATCTGTGTACTTATGACTGTGCCTGTGGCCCACTGTTGGCCACTGGCTGTACCCCTAAAAAATTATTATTTGGTTGCTGAGCCGTAAACGCTTGACTCATATTAGCAAATTGTTTGCTCAACTGATTTAACTGGGTAATAAGCTGATCGACCTGATTGTACAAGTTACCTCTACCCCTTGGGCCTATATCTTGATGCCCCATAGTAGTGATTCCTGGACCATTGGGTCCCCTCAGAATCAGGGCCGCTGTTTCTATCCTGGCGTGGTTGCCCCTGGGATTCAGCTTGTCTTGCGTTACTTTCTTGGGGTGCATTATTTACTGGGGCGATTGGTTACCCTGAGAATATCTGCGCCACCTATTGTATCTACCTTTACGGGGATACCTATTACCTTGTGGGTATTCTTCTCTTTGGGGATACCTATTTCCTTGGTCATTGCCCCCCTCTTGGGTACGTTCCCTCTGCGCCTCAGCCCTTGATGGAGAAGGGGCAAGATTCAAAGCTTTGTGGGCTAGGCCTGTTTTCTCTGGCCACTTCTGCATACGTCTTCTTTTGGACTCTAAATTTAGGGGGCTAGGTGACACCCTAGTTTCGGCCTCTACTTTAGGATTGGGCTTTCTCTCTCTTTTATCCTCATAGTCATTGGTGCGCTGTATGTCATATAATTTTGTACTTTCCCTAGTCAGCCAATCTAATGAACAGTTTTCATCAAAGTCTCTAGCTAAATTTACTTTGATATGAGGGGGCAGGGCTTCATAAAATAATGAAAGTACAAAGAGGAGGCACAGCAGCACTGATGCAAGGAAATCCAGGGCCAAAAAAAGTAAAACAAATTTTTACCTTTATTAGAACAGTTTACATGAGTACACAAAAGAGCTTCCCTGACTAGTTTCGTGCTCACCGGAGCACTTAAATCGTAGGGTGAGCACGAAACTAGTCAGGGAAACTCTTTTGTGTACTCATGTAAACTGTTCTAATAAAGGTAAAATTTTGTTTTAACTTTTTTTGGCCCTGGATTTCCTTGCATCAGTGCTGCGGTGCCTCCTCTTTGTACTTTCATGCTTTTTTCGGCTACACCGGCCGCTATCATACAGCATGCACCCCCCTGTGACCTGTGTATTGTTTGTATCACTCCGCCTCTGCCTCAGCTCACGGACCCAGCCGGAACTACCCGCATCTGCAGCGGCTTGTTTCTTTTTGCTTGCTTCATAAAATAAGTTGACAAATTCTGAGCTCTCAAATTTTGGATGATTTTCGGCCATACGTAAGCTCCTTTCAGTGTAGAAAAGGATTTCAATTGGGCTTTGATTGGCGCCGCATTTCAAATTGTATATCGCTGCCTTAGCTGTGGTCGCTGTGCGATATGGGCCAAATTCTCTTTTACACTGTTGCTTTATTTCACACCAAGATATGACATTCATATCTTTTAATGAAGCAAAGTATTTAAGATGCTTAACCTCAAATACCCATGGCAGAAATTCATTTTAGATTGCCCACCATTTATATTTAATATAGCTAAGGCATTTTTATAAGCCTCTAAATGACCAATTATGGAAGTGGGTCCCCCTTTTTGAAAATGGGCGTACTGCATTACTTAGGAATTTACTTATTGTAGGGGTGTCATACACTTTATTAAGTACATTACCAGATTTTCATTGGGATCTTATTGTTTCGGTTACAGTGTCCTCTATCTGTTTCTACCTTTACTATGCTGTCTGAGAAGCTAGCCCCCCCTTCTGACCCCACTATAGTAACTGACCTCTTCCTCTGAGATGTAATAATTATCTTGTCCTTCAGAGTTAGGTAATTGCCTAAGGGGAAATGTTATCTCTGGGTCTGAATTAGGGCTATAATTTGGGGACTTTTGTCTATCCTCCTGCCTGATATTTGGAAACTCATTTCTGACCCAGTCCTTAATTTAGTTAATAATTTCTGCACTAGCGTTATTATTCAAAGGCTCCGTATTGCTGCTGATGTGTCTCTTTAATTAATTTATTTCTTGTTCATATCCTTTTTCAGCCCCACGATAACTAGCTTTTAAAGTTTTAATTTCATTTTGGCATTTTCATACTCTTCTTCTAAAGCTTTAAATTCAGCCACTAATTTCTGATTATATTTATTTAAGGCAGAAACCTTTTTATTAGCTTCTTGAACCTCTACCTTTCCGTTAATAAAGGCTTCTTCAAATTCTCACAATTAATCATTTTCATCCCTTAGCTGTCCTAATTGTCTGTCTTGTCCTGCCATTTGGCTAGACATCTCACAGCTCAAATACATTAGGATCGGTCAAGTTTTGAAAATGATTTCATCATGCCCTCTAAATTCCATGAATTTACTAAGTTGCAGTAAAATTTGGTATAATTCAACATCTTCAACCCACATATCTTTAATTAAAATCTTTGTCCTTAGCTTTAAATCCCTGAATATACGTAGACATCATCTCCAATATCAAGTCTAGTCATGAGGTGGTTCATGGCTTCAAATTTGAGAGTTTTTGCCTGAACCATTTCATGAACAGAGGATCTTGGGGAGGGCACATATTCATCATGTACAAAAACGCTAGCGTTGATTTTTGTTGATGACATAGCTATTTTCATATGGTATTTAATAAGATAAAAAAAAAAACGCTTGTTTAATTTCTAAGAAATTACTGTTTGCACAATATAATTTTGTTATTAAAATACAAATTTACTACACAAAATAATATCGCTGTGAAAAGTATCGCTGATCTCTGCGGTGCCTCCAAGTTGTTGTATATTTTAGATTACTATATTAATTATGACTATTTCATAAGTAACTTCCAATGAGTTAATATATATTTTATATAGGTTACAAAATAATTTACTATTGTCTCATTGGTAATCTCCCATATACTTGTATTATATTTCAGTAGTTCTAATCAGGTGATATTTTTTTAAACACAGAGAATTATGTTTATGGAGTAAAGAGGAATCAGTTTGGAAAAATATATAGAGATTTAATAAATATTAAAACAAGCTACTAACAAGCAATGTACAACTTAATTAAAGTGAAGGTAAACTTTGGTGAATGAATGCCCATTTTTTAAAAATACTATTAAAAACAAGGGCACTTTCATTCATACAAAGTTTACAAAGCAGCCGTTTTGTTAAAAAAATTACCTTTTTTTCTTTTCACAGCTAGAGCAGCTTCCCCCACCTAAGAGATCCTCTATTCACATGTCAGCAATGACTAATCCTTCTTCCTCCAATCATAGCATGGCCTCAGGCAATGACTACCCCTGGGGGGAAAGCTGTGATTGGAGTAAGCAGGATTAGTCATTGCTGATGTGTGAATAGAGGATCTCTAGGTGGGGGAAGCTGCTCTAGCTGTGAAAAGAAAAAAAGGTAATTTTTTTAACAAAATGGCTGCTTTGCAAACTTTGATTAATGAAAGTGCCCCTGTTTTTAATAGTGCTTTAATTTCACCAAAGTTTACCTTCACTTTAAACATAAAACAAACTCTCTGATGCAATATGAAATAAAATATGCTACAACACCTTGCTTTGATTCTATGGGTACAAATCTAACAGTGAAGTCTATGGCAAAATAAAATAAACCAGCATGAACCAACTATGCAGTATACGTTACTAACAAACGTTATTTCATATAATCTTAGCCAAATATTATCACAAATAATTTTGTTTGGGTACTTAAAAATACTTCAATGCAATCAGTTAGATTCAATGGCCCATATTTATCTAGCTCCGAACGGAGCTTGAAGGCTTAAGACCGCTGCTCCATAACCCTGTCCGCCTGCTCTGATGAGGCGGACAGGAATCGCCGGAAATCAACCCAAATGAGTATGATCGGGTTGATTGACACCATCCCTGCTGGCGGCTGATTGGCCGCGAGTCAGCGGGGGGTGGCATTGCACCAGCAGCTGTTGTGAGCTGCTGGTGCAATGTTAAATGCGGAGAGCGTATTGCTCTCCGCATTTAGCGAGGTCTAGCGGACCTGATCCCGCAGTGTCGGATCAGGTCCGCAAGACCTTTAATAAATAGGGGCCAGAGTATATATCTACAACCAAAGAAATGCATACAACCCTTTATAATGCCTCAACCGAGTCTCAACCTTAGGGAATACAATATCATTAAAATTAAATATATTAAGTTATAATGCCCAGGGGTTTCCTTACAATATACTGAATTCAATTAACACTATCTATAACAAGATTTCTATATTTATAGGTGAATTAGATTTTAGACTATATAAATTAAATTATGGGGTAAGTACATATAAAACAAAATTGGGCCTATAACCATCTAATACAAATCTTAAATAAGGACCTTAAATGCCACAATATTTAAATAAAATATAGACGTTTTATACTTCCCCAAATGTTTGCTCCTCTAGGCCCTGGGTTATCAAAAATTATTCTGTTTCCTCTGCATCCAGTCCCCCCAAAATCTCTTAATCCAAAAGAAAAATAGGCCAAAAAGTTTCCAAGGACATCCAAAAATATGAGATGGGTGACCAGGATTCAAAATTCTGTTCAGAGGAAATTTGGATAGCACTTTGCCCTCACTTTCATGCAAAACCAGTCTGTCTTGTGAGCACTCTGTGGCTCAATTTATCCTGCACTATAACTCCGCCCCCAATCTCCAACAGCCATTCACTGAGTGTTAGGATCTGTATCCTATGATTGGACGAATACTAATTAACTTTTTGGGACAATGCAGCTAATGGTAAACATAGCCTGGCTGTAGTTTTACTAACTGACCACAAGATGGTACTGGTGAATGGTGCTTTAAAAGTGAACTTATGTAACCTTTCTTATATTTATTCTTGGTATTCATTATTTATTTCTTTAATATATCATACATGTATATATATTCATATATGCATTCATGTCTATTTACATGCACGCACATATATTTCATCAATATCTTTTTATGCATTACTGGAAGGGGCAGTTCTCCAGCATTTTGAAACCAATTATTATCTGTTTTTCATGTGTGGTAAGCAATGTATGTCTTAGCCTGTTAGATTATATCATTTGGGCAGGCAATCAGTATATAACTTCAAATACAATACATAAGCATACAAGTCACATACATACAGATAGATAGATAGATAGATAGATAGATAGATAGATAGATACCTAGGCCTATATATATTCATTTAATATTTTTGTATTTTTGTTTAACTAAAATGTTACCAGTTAAAATAAATCCTTATGGATTTAATTTAGACACTTTATTGTATGTAAAGCATATGGTATAAATAGAATTTTCTTATGGTGGGCATCTCATATAAAAGTGTATGATACAGGTGAGGCATATGAATTATATAGTATTTTACATGTAGTTTCTCATTATATGTATAATTTAGTATGGCATAAATCCTCAAGGCATTGTGATGTCTAGGATATTGATTTGGTCAGTTAATCAGTGCATATACAGTATGTTTATACAGGGAGTGCAGAATTATTAGGCAAATTAGTATTTTGAACCACATCATCCTCTTTATGCATGTTGTCTTACTCCAAGCTGTATAGGCTCGAAAGCCTACTACCAATTAAGCATATTAGGTGATGTGCATCTCTGTAATGAGAAGGGGTGTGGTCTAATGACATCAACACCCAAAATCAGGTGTGCATAATTAATAGGCAACTTCCTTTCCTTTGGCAAAATGGTGTCAAAAGAAGGACTTGACAGGCTCAGAAAGTCAAAAATAGTGAGATATCTTGCAGAGGGATGCAGCACTCTTAAAATTGCAAAGCTTCTGAAGCGTTATCATCGAACAATCAAGCGTTTCATTCAAAATAGTCAACAGGGGTCGCAAGAAGCGTGTGGAAAAACCAAGGCGCAAAATAACTGCCCATGAACTGAGAAAAGTCAAGCGTGCAGCTGCCAAGATGCCACTTGCCACCAGTTTGGCCATATTTCAGAGGCTGCAAACATCACTGGAGTGCCCAAAAGCCACAAGGTGTGCAATACTCAGAGACATGGCAAGGTAAGAAAGGCTGAAAGACGACCACCACTGAACAAGACACACAAGCTGAAACGTCAAGACTGGGCCAAGAAATATCTCAAGACTGATTTTTCTAAGGTTTTTATGGATTGATGAAATGAGAGTGAGTCTTGATGGGCCAGATGGATGGGCCTGTGTCTGGATTGGTAAAGGGCAGAGAGCTCCAGTCCGACTCAGACGCCAGCAAGGTGGAGGTGGAGTACTGGTTTGGGCTGGTATCATCAAAGATAGCTTGTGGGGCCTTTCGGGGTTGAGGATGGAGTCAAGCTCAACTCCCAGTCCTACTGCCAGTTCTGGAAGACAACCTTCTTCAAGCATTGGTACAGGAAGAAGTCTGCATCCTTCAAGAAAAACATGATTTTCATGCAGGACAACGCTCCATCACACGCGTCCAAGTACTCCACAGCGTGGCTGGCAAGAAAGGGTATAAAAGAAGAAAATCTAATGACATGGCCTCCTTGTTCACCTGATCTGAACCCCATTGAGAACCTGTGGTCCATCATCAATGTGAGATTTACAAGGGAGGGAAAACAGTACACCTCTCTGAACAGTGTCTGGGAGGCTGTGGTTTGCTGCTGCACGCAATGTTGATGGTGAACAGATCAAAACACTGACAGAATCCATGGATGGCAGGCTTTTGAGTGTCCTATGCAAAGAAAGGTGGGCTATATTGGTCACTGATATTTGTTTTTGTTTTGTTTTATGAATGTCAGAAATGTATATTTGTGAATGTTGAGATGTTATATTGGTGTTCACTGGTAAAAATAAATAATTGAAATGGGTATATATTGGGTTATTTTGTTAAATTGCCTAATAATTATGCACAGTAATAGTCCACCTGCACACACAGATATCCCCCTAAAATAGCTATAACTAAAAACAAACTAAAAAACTACTTCCAAAACTATTCAGCTTTGATATTAATGAGTTTTTTGGGTTCATTGAGAACATGGTTGTTGTTCAATAATAAAATGAATCCTCAAAAATACAACTTGCCTAATAATTCTGCACTCCCTGTATACACTACATAATGCACACGTCACACATACATATAGTTATATTTAAAAACATGATTCTTGTACCCACAAAACGCAATATTGGTCATTTTACATGTCAATTTCCTTACACGTTTTATTTCTCACACAGGTTACTACAGTTCATATTAGGGAGTGTCATTTAGAATAGAAGGTATCTCATTATCATATGAGTGAGAACATTTGTTTGTAAGTTTATTTACAAATAGTCTCTAGACAATGGGACTCCACCTGGTTTCTCTTCTGTGATCACACACAGGCAGGGGTTGTTTCCTGGCAAATGGTGTGTTAGATGTTAGCCAACGTTTAACAATGGGTGGGTTGAGCAGGAAGTCTTTTTGAATGCAGATTCATATCATTGAATAGACTTTTATAGCATATTTTGCAATTTTAAAACATGGTGCTTCTGTCATCAGGTATGTAATATTTTTCCCTGTCCCTATAATAAGAGATTCAATATTTTTCCCTGTGCCTATGACTCCCTATGACTCAACAAATGCATTTTGTTTGCCTTTTATTTATTAACAGCCCCTTTCCCTGTGTGTCATAAACTGAGATAAATAATGATTTGTCTATATAGTTATTATTTTAGTTTATATCTAAATGTTTAGCTATAAAGAATATATTTAATGTGTAATTCTCTGTCTATATAGTATATTTTCTTGTAAATATTATTTGTATTTAAAACTATTACAATGTTCCTTTGCTTATTTTTACTTTCTGCTTCTGTCATTTATATTAAATATAAATTAAATATTTGTTTTAGGTTATGACGTCAACCTGGTGACGCTAGAAGCTCTAACCAGATTGAGAGCACTAGTTGCCATCAGCGGCTGGGAATGATTCAGGAACCTCAGGCATACGAATGCGAGGAGGATGCCCCCAGAAAAGTGGACATCCGGAGATGCCCCAAGGGAGCATGAGTAACTCCTTCATCAATTATTTTTGTGATAATTTTGTTGCCTGTTGGCTATGTTTCTTTATATTTTATTGATTTTCATGTTTGTTACTGTTGCAACTTTGGTTGCCTTGTCATATGGTTTCAAAGGGGCTGTGTTGGCCTTTGTTTGCCCTTGTCAACTCCCTCCAAGGACTTTGATGCACTATGTCACCTTTCAGATGGCTCCAAAGGGGTTGTAGTTGGCCTTTGTTTGCCCTTGTCAACTCCCTCCAAGACTGTGATGCACTATGTCACTTTGTCATATGGCTCCAAATGGGCTGTGTTGGCATTCTCTGCCCTTTGTCAACTCCCTCCAACAACTGTGATGCACTATGTCACTAAGTCCAAGGGGGACTGTGTTATCATTCTGACTTATCTGTCCTATTATATTATTTAATATGTTTTATGACCTTCATCTTTTTAATTTAAATGTTATATTTATTAATGTCATTTCTAATAAAAGTGATTTATGTTAATAATTCTTAAGTGATGCTGACAACGCTATTTTCTTTATGGATATACATTTATAAGGTACTTTTTAATATCTATTTTTTTTTTAACTTAACATACACATATAATATATTTAAAGCAGACTATAATCTAGATGTTGACAACACATATATTCCAATTCTCATGAAAGCTTATTTTAGTAGTAGAACATACAAAATCACTGTGTGTAATTCACACATATTTAAGATAAATAATCTCTTACTATGATATTTTACTATATTTAATTATCAAATGATATATTGCTATCGGTAACATATAATGTATAAACAATACACATTTTCCTTATGTACAGTTGTATGCAAAAGTTTAGGTACCCCCTGACAATTTCCATGATTTTCATTTATAAATAATTGGGTGTTTGAATCAGCACTTTCATTTTGATCTCATTTCAATAGTGAAATGAGGTTTATTGGATTAACAGAATATGCATCAAAACGTAATTAGACAGGTGCATAAATCTGGGCACCCCAACAGAAATATTGCATCAATATTTAGTAGAGAATCCTTTAGCAGAAATAACAGCCTCTAGACGCTTCCTATAGCCTATAATAAGTGTCTGGATTCTGGATGAAGGTATTTTGGACCATTCCTCTTTGCAAAACAAATTCAGTTAGGTTTGATGGTTGCCGAGCATGGACAGCCCGCTTCAAATCACCCCACAGATTTTCAATGATGTTCAGGTCTAGGTACTGGGATGGCCATTCCAGAAAATTGTAATTGTTCCTCTGCATAAATACCAGAGTAGATTTTGAGCAGTGTTTTGGGTCGTTGTTTTGTTGAAATATCCAGCCCCAGCGTAACTTCAACTTTGTGACTAATTCCTCAACATTATTCTCAAGTATCTGCTGATATTGAGTGGAATCCATGCAACCCTCTACTTTAACAAGAATCCCAGTACCGGCACTGGCCACACAGCCCCACAGCATGATGGAACATCCACCAAATTTTACTGTGAGTAGCAAGTGTTTGTCTTGGAACCAAATTACTCAATCTTTGTTTCATCAGTCCACAGCACTTTCTTCCAAAATGAAGCTAGCTTGTCCAAATGTGCATTTGCATACCTCAAGCGACTCTTTTTGTGGTGTGTGTGCAGAAAAGACTTCTTCCGCATCACTCTCCCATACAGCTTCTCCTTGTGCAAAGTGCGCTGAATTGTTGAACGATGCACAGTGACACCATCTGCAGCAAGATGATGTTGTAGGTCTTTGGAGGTGGTCTGTGGGCTGTTTTTTACCGTTCTCACCATCCTTTGCCTCTCCAATATTTTACTTGGCCTGCCACTTCTGGCCTTAACAAGAACTGTGCCTGTGGTCTTCCATTTCCTCACTATCTTCCTCACAGTGGACACTGACAGCTTAAATCTCTGCAATAGCTTTTTGTAGCCTTCCCCTAAACCATAATGTTGAACAATCTTTGTTTTCAGGTCATTTGAGAGTTGTTTAGAGGCCCCCATGTTGCCACTCTTCAGAGGAGAGTAAAAAAAAACAAAAAAAAAACCTTGCAATTAGCCACCTTAAATACCCTTTCTCATGATTGGATGCACCTGTCTATTAAGTTCAAGGCTTAATGGGCTCACCAAACCAATTGTGTGTTCCAATTCATCAGTGCTAGGTAGTTACAGGTATTCAAATCAACAAAATGACAAGGGTGCCCAAATGTATGCACCTGTCTAATTTCTTTTTGATGCATATTGCACATTTTCTGTTAATCCAATAAACCTAATTTCACTACTGAAATATCACTGTGTCCTTCAGTTATTTGAAAGATCAAAATGTTGCATACAACTGTATATAGTAGCATTATTTGTAACTTAAACCTTGATGCTTCCTGAATATTTCCTAATCTTACTATTCTAATGAAATATATATTTTTTAACAACAATGGATTGTATTTCACATATCACATTTTCACATTATTATGTAATCTAGCGTTACCTTATGTGAAAATGTGCATTACATAGAACAAACATGCTTTCTATTTAAAAATATAGCACATGCTAGTTTTTTTAAATCAAAATACAATTGTTATTGATATGCAAAGGTGTAAATTCCGTAATTTGATTGGATCATGTTGTTTCCGCAATATTGAATGTGCCATGTTGCGTAAGACATCAAATGCAAAGGTGTAAATTCCGTAATTTGATTGGATCACATCGTTCAGCGATATTGGATGCACCATGTTGACGAATGAGAACACAAGTTTAAAAACATGATTTTCTGAGTTTATAGATTGTGTTAAGCTTTTATATTGTTGAAACATAGATGATAAAAGATCTAAAATATTTTGATTGATTGCTGTCTGGAAGAAACTAATGAAGTCAATGTGTTGTTGATCCCGAATATATTTTGAAGCAAGTGATAATCCATGAATGTTCTGTGATGAATATACTCCATCTTGTTTAATATGTTTGTCAACAATATTTTCACATTAAACAATAATTTGTGTTGGGCTTAATTGTATGCATTGTAATTTACGAAACATACACACTGCGCATCTGTATTTGAAGTCATTTTTCAATATGCATTCACCTATATCATATGATATATAATGGATTTTTTTTATAGTGTAACATAAAATCATGTACTGTATACTTTTAGAGATGTTATGTCCAAATGTGTATTATTTAGTTAAATGTTAAATATTGTGTCAAGTATCGATTTAACATTGTTGTTATCCAAATAATATAGCACTGTGTTAGGCATTATCTTATAACCGGGGGTATCACTTGACACTTAGCAGTATTCTACACCTTCACCTGGAACTGAATAGGTTACTTGACAAGATATCTTGGGAACAACAATCAGACAGATGCAAGTAAAGTCTAATCACTTTTCTGTTTATTATAAGGCATCACATACTTTTATAGACAATGGTTACAGTATATAGGGTTAAACAATGACGTATCATAGTCACATCATCTTACACAGTATGCTTGGAACAAAGAACTTCATAGTAAAAATAAGGAGTAAAAAGGAGGATTTTTAATGAGCGAGGAGTGTTAGATAAAAGTATACCTGGGCGCATCCCCAAGATATAGCAAGGCCATCAGACAAATTATTGAGATAAAGTGTTTAGCTTAGAACATCAACATATTTATCTCTCACAGCATAATAAGCTATGTTTATAATGAACTATAATAAACTGATCTAAAAATGGAGTCTAAAACAAAATGTATGAGTAGAGACAAAATGGTGTCAGTATTGTGATGTATATATATATATATATATATATACAACACACAGAGAAAACCCAGCACTCACTTACAAGCTCTCAGCTAAGATTTAAAAGCAAAAATGGAAAGGTTAGTCACCGCATCTGGCCAAATGGGACAAGCTCAGGTACCACGTCAAGGTCCTCTCCAATACCTGAGACCCTAAAACAGCCACACAATGCAAGCTTTCAAATCCAAACAAACTGAAAACAAGGAAAGGGTGCACAGGAATATGTAACCACCCTAGACATATACAAAACACGGAAGGGAACTGCACTCTCATACCGGACCGGGTACACATCCCATGACCCTGCAGCATGCTCAGCCCTGGGTGCCACTGGCACTCACAGGAAGCTGTGCTGTCCCCAGAGCCACAAGCAGTTAACCCCAGACAGGTCTGGGTGCAAGAACCATAGGGAAAATTACAAAACAAATTAATACAACACACAGAGAAAACCCAGCACTCACTTACAAGCTCTCAGCTAAGATTTAAAAGCAAAAATGGAAAGGTTAGTCACCGCATCTGGCCAAATGGGACAAGCTCAGGTACCACGTAAAGGTCCTCTCCAATACCTGAGACCCTAAAACAGCCACACAATGCAAGCTTTCAAATCCAAACAAACTGAAAACAAGGGAAGGGTGCACAGGAATATGTAACCACCCTAGACATATACAAAACACGGAAGGGAACTGCACTCTCATACCGGACCGGGTACACATCCCATGACCCTGCAGCATGCTCAGCCCTGGGTGCCACTGGCACTCACAGGAAGCTGTGCTGTCCCCAGAGCCACAAGCAGTTAACCCCAGACAGGTCTGGGTGCAAGAACCATAGGGAAAATTACAAAACAAATTAATACAACACACAGAGAAAACCCAGCACTCACTTACAAGCTCTCAGCTAAGATTTAAAAGCAAAAATGGAAAGGTTAGTCACCGCATCTGGCCAAATGGGACAAGCTCAGGTACCACGTAAAGGTCCTCTCCAATACCTGAGACCCTAAAACAGCCACACAATGCAAGCTTTCAAATCCAAACAAACTGAAAACAAGGGAAGGGTGCACAGGAATATGTAACCACCCTAGACATATACAAAACACGGAAGGGAACTGCACTCTCATACCGGACCGGGTACACATCCCATGACCCTGCAGCATGCTCAGCCCTGGGTGCCACTGGCACTCACAGGAAGCTGTGCTGTCCCCAGAGCCACAAGCAGTTAACCCCAGACAGGTCTGGGTGCAAGAACCATAGGGAAAATTACAAAACAAATTAATACAACACACAGAGAAAACCCAGCACTCACTTACAAGCTCTCAGCTAAGATTTAAAAGCAAAAATGGAAAGGTTAGTCACCGCATCTGGCCAAATGGGACAAGCTCAGGTACCACGTCAAGGTCCTCTCCAATACCTGAGACCCTAAAACAGCCACACAATGCAAGCTTTCAAATCCAAACAAACTGAAAACAAGGGAAGGGTGCACAGGAATATGTAACCACCCTAGACATATACAAAACACGGAAGGGAACTGCACTCTCATACCGGACCGGGTACACATCCCATGACCCTGCAGCATGCTCAGCCCTGGGTGCCACTGGCACTCACAGGAAGCTGTGCTGTCCCCAGAGCCACAAGCAGTTAATCCCAGACAGGTCTGGGTGCAAGAACCATAGGGAAAATTACAAAACAAATTAATACAACACACAGAGAAAACCCAGCACTCACTTACAAGCTCTCAGCTAAGATTTAAAAGCAAAAATGGAAAGGTTAGTCACCGCATCTGGCCAAATGGGACAAGCTCAGGTACCACGTTAAGGTCCTCTCCAATACCTGAGACCCTAAAACAGCCACACAATGCAAGCTTTCAAATCCAAACAAACTGAAAACAAGGGAAGGGTGCACAGGAATATGTAACCACCCTAGACATATACAAAACACGGAAGGGAACTGCACTCTCATACCGGACCGGGTACACATCCCATGACCCTGCAGCATGCTCAGCCCTGGGTGCCACTGGCACTCACAGGAAGCTGTGCTGTCCCCAGAGCCACAAGCAGTTAACCCCAGACAGGTCTGGGTGCAAGAACCATAGGGAAAATTACAAAACAAATTAATACAACACACAGAGAAAACCCAGCACTCACTTACAAGCTCTCAGCTAAGATTTAAAAGCAAAAATGGAAAGGTTAGTCACCGCATTTGGCCAAATGGGACAAGCTCAGGTACCACGTCAAGGTCCTCTCCAATACCTGAGACCCTAAAACAGCCACACAATGCAAGCTTTCAAATCCAAACAAACTGAAAACAAGGGAAGGGTGCACAGGAATATGTAACCACCCTAGACATATACAAAACACGGAAGGGAACTGCACTCTCATACCGGACCGGGTACACATCCCATGACCCTGCAGCATGCTCAGCCCTGGGTGCCACTCGCACTCACAGGAAGCTGTGCTGTCCCCAGAGCCACAAGCAGTTAACCCCAGACAGGTCTGGGTGCAAGAACCATAGGGAAAATTACAAAACAAATTAATACAACACACAGAGAAAACCCAGCACTCACTTACAAGCTCTCAGCTAAGATTTAAAAGCAAAAATGGAAAGGTTAGTCACCGCATCTGGCCAAATGGGACAAGCTCAGGTACCACGTCAAGGTCCTCTCCAATACCTGAGACCCTAAAACAGCCACACAATGCAAGCTTTCAAATCCAAACAAACTGAAAACAAGGGAAGGGTGCACAGGAATATGTAACCACCCTAGACATATACAAAACACGGAAGGGAACTGCACTCTCATACCGGACCGGGTACACATCCCATGACCCTGCAGCATGCTCAGCCCTGGGTGCCACTGGCACTCACAGGAAGCTGTGCTGTCCCCAGAGCCACAAGCAGTTAACCCCAGACAGGTCTGGGTGCAAGAACCATAGGGAAAATTACAAAACAAATTAATACAACACACAGAGAAAACCCAGCACTCACTTACAAGCTCTCAGCTAAGATTTAAAAGCAAAAATGGAAAGGTTAGTCACCGCATCTGGCCAAATGGGACAAGCTCAGGTACCACGTCAAGGTCCTCTCCAATACCTGAGACCCTAAAACAGCCACACAATGCAAGCTTTCAAATCCAAACAAACTGAAAACAAGGGAAGGGTGCACAGGAATATGTAACCACCCTAGACATATACAAAACACGGAAGGGAACTGCACTCTCATACCGGACCGGGTACACATCCCATGACCCTGCAGCATGCTCAGCCCTGGGTGCCACTGGCACTCACAGGAAGCTGTGCTGTCCCCAGAGCCACAAGCAGTTAACCCCAGACAGGTCTGGGTGCAAGAACCATAGGGAAAATTACAAAACAAATTAATACAACACACAGAGAAAACCCAGCACTCACTTACAAGCTCTCAGCTAAGATTTACAAGCAAAAATGGAAAGGTTAGTCACCGCATCTGGCCAAATGGGACAAGCTCAGGTACCACGTCAAGGTCCTCTCCAATACCTGAGACCCTAAAACAGCCACACAATGCAAGCTTTCAAATCCAAACAAACTGAAAACAAGGGAAGGGTGCACAGGAATATGTAACCACCCTAGACATATACAAAACACGGAAGGGAACTGCACTCTCTTTTAAATCTTAGCTGAGAGCTTGTAAGTGAGTGCTGGGTTTTCTCTGTGTGTTGTATTAATTTGTTATTTAATTTGTTTTGTAATTTTCCCTATGGTTCTTGCACCCAGACCTGTCTGGGGTTAACTGCTTGTGGCTCTGGGGACAGCACAGCTTCCTGTGAGTGCCAGTGGCACCCAGGGCTGAGCATGCTGCAGGGTCATGGGATGTGTACCCGGTCCGGTATGAGAGTGCAGTTCCCTTCCGTGTTTTGTATATGTCTAGGGTGGTTACATATTCCTGTGCACCCTTCCCTTGTTTTCAGTTTGTTTGGATTTGAAAGCTTGCATTGTGTGGCTGTTTTAGGGTCTCAGGTATTGGAGAGGACCTTTACGTGGTACCTGAGCTTGTCCCATTTGGCCAGATGCGGTGACTAACCTTTCCATTTTTGCTTTTAAATCTTAGCTGAGAGCTTGTAAGTGAGTGCTGGGTTTTCTCTGTGTGTTGTATTAATTTGTTTTGTAATTTTCCCTATGGTTCTTGCACCCAGACCTGTCTGGGGTTAACTGCTTGTGGCTCTGGGGACAGCACAGCTTCCTGTGAGTGCCAGTGGCACCCAGGGCTGAGCATGCTGCAGGGTCATGGGATGTGTACCCGGTCCGGTATGAGAGTGCAGTTCCCTTCCGTGTTTTGTATATGTCTAGGGTGGTTACATATTCCTGTGCCCCCTTGCCTTGTTTTCAGTTTGTTTGGATTTGAAAGCTTGCATTGTGTGGCTGTTTTAGGGTCTCAGGTATTGGAGAGGACCTTGACGTGGTACCTGAGCTTGCCCATTTGGCCAGATGCGGTGACTAACCTTTCCATTTTTGCTTTTAAATCTTAGCTGAGAGCTTGTAAGTGAGTGCTGGGTTTTCTCTGTGTGTTGTATTAATTTGTTTTGTAATTTTCCCTATGGTTCTTGCACCCAGACCTGTCTGGGGTTAACTGCTTGTGGCTCTGGGGACAGCACAGCTTCCTGTGAGTGCCAGTGGCACCCAGGGCTGAGCATGCTGCAGGGTCATGGGATGTGTACCCGGTCCGGTATGAGAGTGCAGTTCCCTTCCGTGTTTTGTATATGTCTAGGGTGGTTACATATTCCTGTGCACCCTTCCCTTGTTTTCAGTTTGTTTGGATTTGAAAGCTTGCATTGTGTGGCTGTTTTAGGGTCTCAGGTATTGGAGAGGATCTTGACGTGGTACCTGAGCTTGTCCCATTTGGCCAGATGCGGTGACTAACCTTTCCATTTTTGCTTTTAAATCTTAGCTGAGAGCTTGTAAGTGAGTGCTGGGTTTTCTCTGTGTGTTGTATTAATTTGTTTTGTAATTTTCCCTATGGTTCTTGCACCCAGACCTGTCTGGGGTTAACTGCTTGTGGCTCTGGGGACAGCACAGCTTCCTGTGAGTGCCAGTGGCACCCAGGGCTGAGCATGCTGCAGGGTCATGGGATGTGTACCCGGTCCGGTATGAGAGTGCAGTTCCCTTCCGTGTTTTGTATAAGTCTAGGGTGGTTACATATTCCTGTGCACCCTTCCCTTGTTTTCAGTTTGTTTGGATTTGAAAGCTTGCATTGTGTGGCTGTTTTAGGGTCTCAGGTATTGGAGAGGACCTTGACGTGGTACCTGAGCTTGTCCCATTTGGCCAGATGCGGTGACTAACCTTTCCATTTTTGCTTTTAAATCTTAGCTGAGAGCTTGTAAGTGAGTGCTGGGTTTTCTCTGTGTGTTGTATTAATTTGTTTTGTAATTTTCCATATGGTTCTTGCACCCAGACCTGTCTGGGGTTAACTGCTTGTGGCTCTGGGGACAGCACAGCTTCCTGTGAGTGCCAGTGGCACCCAGGGCTGAGCATGCTGCAGGGTCATGGGATGTGTACCCGGTCCGGTATGAGAGTGCAGTTCCCTTCCGTGTTTTGTATATGTCTAGGGTGGTTACATATTCCTGTGCACCCTTCCCTTGTTTTCAGTTTGTTTGGATTTGAAAGCTTGCATTGTGTGGCTGTTTTAGGGTCTCAGGTATTGGAGAGGACCTTGACGTGGTACCTGAGCTTGTCCCATTTGGCCAGATGCGGTGACTAACCTTTCCATTTTTGCTTTTAAATCTTAGCTGAGAGCTTGTAAGTGAGTGCTGGGTTTTCTCTGTGTGTTGTATTAATTTGTTTTGTAATTTTCCCTATGGTTCTTGCACCCAGACCTGTCTGGGGTTAACTGCTTGTGGCTCTGGGGACAGCACAGCTTCCTGTGAGTGCCAGTGGCACCCAGGGCTGAGCATGCTGCAGGGTCATGGGATGTGTACCCGGTCCGGTATGAGAGTGCAGTTCCCTTCCGTGTTTTGTATATGTCTAGGGTGGTTACATATTCCTGTGCACCCTTCCCTTGTTTTCAGTT
Source organism: Bombina bombina (assembly GCF_027579735.1). NCBI lineage: Eukaryota > Metazoa > Chordata > Amphibia > Anura > Bombinatoridae > Bombina > Bombina bombina. The sequence continues at coordinate 176,216,938 of NC_069501.1, forward strand.
TGTTTGGATTTGAAAGCTTGCATTGTGTGGCTGTTTTAGGGTCTCAGGTATTGGAGAGGACCTTGACGTGGTACCTGAGCTTGTCCCATTTGGCCAGATGCGGTGACTAACCTTTCCATTTTTGCTTTTAAATCTTAGCTGAGAGCTTGTAAGTGAGTGCTGGGTTTTCTCTGTGTGTTGTATTAATTTGTTTTGTAATTTTCCCTATGGTTCTTGCACCCAGACCTGTCTGGGGTTAACTGCTTGTGGCTCTGGGGACAGCACAGCTTCCTGTGAGTGCCAGTGGCACCCAGGGCTGAGCATGCTGCAGGGTCATGGGATGTGTACCCGGTCCGGTATGAGAGTGCAGTTCCCTTCCGTGTTTTGTATAAGTCTAGGGTGGTTACATATTCCTGTGCACCCTTCCCTTGTTTTCAGTTTGTTTGGATTTGAAAGCTTGCATTGTCTGGCTGTTTTAGGGTCTCAGGTATTGGAGAGGACCTTGACGTGGTACCTGAGCTTGTCCCATTTGGCCAGATGCGGTGACTAACCTTTCCATTTTTGCTTTTAAATCTTAGCTGAGAGCTTGTAAGTGAGTGCTGGGTTTTCTCTGTGTGTTGTATTAATTTGTTTTGTAATTTTCCCTATGGTTCTTGCACCCAGACCTGTCTGGGGTTAACTGCTTGTGGCTCTGGGGACAGCACAGCTTCCTGTGAGTGCCAGTGGCACCCAGGGCTGAGCATGCTGCAGGGTCATGGGATGTGTACCCGGTCCGGTATGAGAGTGCAGTTCCCTTCCGTGTTTTGTATATGTCTAGGGTGGTTACATATTCCTGTGCACCCTTCCCTTGTTTTCAGTTTGTTTGGATTTGAAAGCTTGCATTGTGTGGCTGTTTTAGGGTCTCAGGTATTGGAGAGGACCTTGACGTGGTACCTGAGCTTGTCCCATTTGGCCAGATGCGGTGACTAACCTTTCCATTTTTGCTTTTAAATCTTAGCTGAGAGCTTGTAAGTGAGTGCTGGGTTTTCTCTGTGTGTTGTATTAATTTGTTTTGTAATTTTCCCTATGGTTCTTGCACCCAGACCTGTCTGGGGTTAACTGCTTGTGGCTCTGGGGACAGCACAGCTTCCTGTGAGTGCCAGTGGCACCCAGGGCTGAGCATGCTGCAGGGTCATGGGATGTGTACCCGGTCCGGTATGAGAGTGCAGTTCCCTTCCGTGTTTTGTATATGTCTAGGGTGGTTACATATTCCTGTGCACCCTTCCCTTGTTTTCAGTTTGTTTGGATTTGAAAGCTTGCATTGTGTGGCTGTTTTAGGGTCTCAGGTATTGGAGAGGACCTTGACGTGGTACCTGAGCTTGTCCCATTTGGCCAGATGCGGTGACTAACCTTTCCATTTTTGCTTTTAAATCTTAGCTGAGAGCTTGTAAGTGAGTGCTGGGTTTTCTCTGTGTGTTGTATTAATTTGTTTTGTAATTTTCCCTATGGTTCTTGCACCCAGACCTGTCTGGGGTTAACTGCTTGTGGCTCTGGGGACAGCACAGCTTCCTGTGAGTGCCAGTGGCACCCAGGGCTGAGCATGCTGCAGGGTCATGGGATGTGTACCCGGTCCGGTATGAGAGTGCAGTTCCCTTCCGTGTTTTGTATAAGTCTAGGGTGGTTACATATTCCTGTGCACCCTTCCCTTGTTTTCAGTTTGTTTGGATTTGAAAGCTTGCATTGTGTGGCTGTTTTAGGGTCTCAGGTATTGGAGAGGATCTTGACGTGGTACCTGAGCTTGTCCCATTTGGCCAGATGCGGTGACTAACCTTTCCATTTTTGCTTTTAAATCTTAGCTGAGAGCTTGTAAGTGAGTGCTGGGTTTTCTCTGTGTGTTGTATTAATTTGTTTTGTAATTTTCCCTATGGTTCTTGCACCCAGACCTGTCTGGGGTTAACTGCTTGTGGCTCTGGGGACAGCACAGCTTCCTGTGAGTGCCAGTGGCACCCAGGGCTGAGCATGCTGCAGGGTCATGGGATGTGTACCCGGTCCGGTATGAGAGTGCAGTTCCCTTCCGTGTTTTGTATATGTCTAGGGTGGTTACATATTCCTGTGCACCCTTGCCTTGTTTTCAGTTTGTTTGGATTTGAAAGCTTGCATTGTGTGGCTGTTTTAGGGTCTCAGGTATTGGAGAGGACCTTGACGTGGTACCTGAGCTTGCCCATTTGGCCAGATGCGGTGACTAACCTTTCCATTTTTGCTTTTAAATCTTAGCTGAGAGCTTGTAAGTGAGTGCTGGGTTTTCTCTGTGTGTTGTATTAATTTGTTTTGTAATTTTCCCTATGGTTCTTGCACCCAGACCTGTCTGGGGTTAACTGCTTGTGGCTCTGGGGACAGCACAGCTTCCTGTGAGTGCCAGTGGCACCCAGGGCTGAGCATGCTGCAGGGTCATGGGATGTGTACCCGGTCCGGTATGAGAGTGCAGTTCCCTTCCGTGTTTTGTATATGTCTAGGGTGGTTACATATTCCTGTGCACCCTTCCCTTGTTTTCAGTTTGTTTGGATTTGAAAGCTTGCATTGTGTGGCTGTTTTAGGGTCTCAGGTATTGGAGAGGATCTTGACGTGGTACCTGAGCTTGTCCCATTTGGCCAGATGCGGTGACTAACCTTTCCATTTTTGCTTTTAAATCTTAGCTGAGAGCTTGTAAGTGAGTGCTGGGTTTTCTCTGTGTGTTGTATTAATTTGTTTTGTAATTTTCCCTATGGTTCTTGCACCCAGACCTGTCTGGGGTTAACTGCTTGTGGCTCTGGGGACAGCACAGCTTCCTGTGAGTGCCAGTGGCACCCAGGGCTGAGCATGCTGCAGGGTCATGGGATGTGTACCCGGTCCGGTATGAGAGTGCAGTTCCCTTCCGTGTTTTGTATAAGTCTAGGGTGGTTACATATTCCTGTGCACCCTTCCCTTGTTTTCAGTTTGTTTGGATTTGAAAGCTTGCACTGTGTGGCTGTTTTAGGGTCTCAGGTATTGGAGAGGATCTTGACGTGGTACCTGAGCTTGTCCCATTTGGCCAGATGCGGTGACTAACCTTTCCATTTTTGCTTTTAAATCTTAGCTGAGAGCTTGTAAGTGAGTGCTGGGTTTTCTCTGTGTGTTGTATTAATTTGTTTTGTAATTTTCCCTATGGTTCTTGCACCCAGACCTGTCTGGGGTTAACTGCTTGTGGCTCTGGGGACAGCACAGCTTCCTGTGAGTGCCAGTGGCACCCAGGGCTGAGCATGCTGCAGGGTCATGGGATGTGTACCCGGTCCGGTATGAGAGTGCAGTTCCCTTCCGTGTTTTGTATATGTCTAGGGTGGTTACATATTCCTGTGCACCCTTGCCTTGTTTTCAGTTTGTTTGGATTTGAAAGCTTGCATTGTGTGGCTGTTTTAGGGTCTCAGGTATTGGAGAGGACCTTGACGTGGTACCTGAGCTTGCCCATATGGCCAGATGCGGTGACTAACCTTTCCATTTTTGCTTTTAAATCTTAGCTGAGAGCTTGTAAGTGAGTGCTGGGTTTTCTCTGTGTGTTGTATTAATTTGTTTTGTAATTTTCCCTATGGTTCTTGCACCCAGACCTGTCTGGGGTTAACTGCTTGTGGCTCTGGGGACAGCACAGCTTCCTGTGAGTGCCAGTGGCACCCAGGGCTGAGCATGCTGCAGGGTCATGGGATGTGTACCCGGTCCGGTATGAGAGTGCAGTTCCCTTCCGTGTTTTGTATATGTCTAGGGTGGTTACATATTCCTGTGCACCCTTCCCTTGTTTTCAGTTTGTTTGGATTTGAAAGCTTGCATTGTGTGGCTGTTTTAGGGTCTCAGGTATTGGAGAGGATCTTGACGTGGTACCTGAGCTTGTCCCATTTGGCCAGATGCGGTGACTAACCTTTCCATTTTTGCTTTTAAATCTTAGCTGAGAGCTTGTAAGTGAGTGCTGGGTTTTCTCTGTGTGTTGTATTAATTTGTTTTGTAATTTTCCCTATGGTTCTTGCACCCAGACCTGTCTGGGGTTAACTGCTTGTGGCTCTGGGGACAGCACAGCTTCCTGTGAGTGCCAGTGGCACCCAGGGCTGAGCATGCTGCAGGGTCAAGGGATGTGTACCCGGTCCGGTATGAGAGTGCAGTTCCCTTCCGTGTTTTGTATAAGTCTAGGGTGGTTACATATTCCTGTGCACCCTTCCCTTGTTTTCAGTTTGTTTGGATTTGAAAGCTTGCATTGTGTGGCTGTTTTAGGGTCTCAGGTATTGGAGAGGACCTTGACGTGGTACCTGAGCTTGTCCCATTTGGCCAGATGCGGTGACTAACCTTTCCATTTTTGCTTTTAAATCTTAGCTGAGAGCTTGTAAGTGAGTGCTGGGTTTTCTCTGTGTGTTGTATTAATTTGTTTTGTAATTTTCCATATGGTTCTTGCACCCAGACCTGTCTGGGGTTAACTGCTTGTGGCTCTGGGGACAGCACAGCTTCCTGTGAGTGCCAGTGGCACCCAGGGCTGAGCATGCTGCAGGGTCATGGGATGTGTACCCGGTCCGGTATGAGAGTGCAGTTCCCTTCCGTGTTTTGTATATGTCTAGGGTGGTTACATATTCCTGTGCACCCTTCCCTTGTTTTCAGTTTGTTTGGATTTGAAAGCTTGCATTGTGTGGCTGTTTTAGGGTCTCAGGTATTGGAGAGGACCTTGACGTGGTACCTGAGCTTGTCCCATTTGGCCAGATGCGGTGACTAACCTTTCCATTTTTGCTTTTAAATCTTAGCTGAGAGCTTGTAAGTGAGTGCTGGGTTTTCTCTGTGTGTTGTATTAATTTGTTTTGTAATTTTCCCTATGGTTCTTGCACCCAGACCTGTCTGGGGTTAACTGCTTGTGGCTCTGGGGACAGCACAGCTTCCTGTGAGTGCCAGTGGCACCCAGGGCTGAGCATGCTGCAGGGTCATGGGATGTGTACCCGGTCCGGTATGAGAGTGCAGTTCCCTTCCGTGTTTTGTATATGTCTAGGGTGGTTACATATTCCTGTGCACCCTTCCCTTGTTTTCAGTTTGTTTGGATTTGAAAGCTTGCATTGTGTGGCTGTTTTAGGGTCTCAGGTATTGGAGAGGACCTTGACGTGGTACCTGAGCTTGTCCCATTTGGCCAGATGCGGTGACTAACCTTTCCATTTTTGCTTTTAAATCTTAGCTGAGAGCTTGTAAGTGAGTGCTGGGTTTTCTCTGTGTGTTGTATTAATTTGTTTTGTAATTTTCCCTATGGTTCTTGCACCCAGACCTGTCTGGGGTTAACTGCTTGTGGCTCTGGGGACAGCACAGCTTCCTGTGAGTGCCAGTGGCACCCAGGGCTGAGCATGCTGCAGGGTCATGGGATGTGTACCCGGTCCGGTATGAGAGTGCAGTTCCCTTCCGTGTTTTGTATAAGTCTAGGGTGGTTACATATTCCTGTGCACCCTTCCCTTGTTTTCAGTTTGTTTGGATTTGAAAGCTTGCATTGTGTGGCTGTTTTAGGGTCTCAGGTATTGGAGAGGACCTTGACGTGGTACCTGAGCTTGTCCCATTTGGCCAGATGCGGTGACTAACCTTTCCATTTTTGCTTTTAAATCTTAGCTGAGAGCTTGTAAGTGAGTGCTGGGTTTTCTCTGTGTGTTGTATTAATTTGTTTTGTAATTTTCCCTATGGTTCTTGCACCCAGACCTGTCTGGGGTTAACTGCTTGTGGCTCTGGGGACAGCACAGCTTCCTGTGAGTGCCAGTGGCACCCAGGGCTGAGCATGCTGCAGGGTCATGGGATGTGTACCCGGTCCGGTATGAGAGTGCAGTTCCCTTCCGTGTTTTGTATATGTCTAGGGTGGTTACATATTCCTGTGCACCCTTCCCTTGTTTTCAGTTTGTTTGGATTTGAAAGCTTGCATTGTGTGGCTGTTTTAGGGTCTCAGGTATTGGAGAGGACCTTGACGTGGTACCTGAGCTTGTCCCATTTGGCCAGATGCGGTGACTAACCTTTCCATTTTTGCTTTTAAATCTTAGCTGAGAGCTTGTAAGTGAGTGCTGGGTTTTCTCTGTGTGTTGTATTAATTTGTTTTGTAATTTTCCCTATGGTTCTTGCACCCAGACCTGTCTGGGGTTAACTGCTTGTGGCTCTGGGGACAGCACAGCTTCCTGTGAGTGCCAGTGGCACCCAGGGCTGAGCATGCTGCAGGGTCATGGGATGTGTACCCGGTCCGGTATGAGAGTGCAGTTCCCTTCCGTGTTTTGTATATGTCTAGGGTGGTTACATATTCCTGTGCACCCTTCCCTTGTTTTCAGTTTGTTTGGATTTGAAAGCTTGCATTGTGTGGCTGTTTTAGGGTCTCAGGTATTGGAGAGGACCTTGACGTGGTACCTGAGCTTGTCCCATTTGGCCAGATGCGGTGACTAACCTTTCCATTTTTGCTTTTAAATCTTAGCTGAGAGCTTGTAAGTGAGTGCTGGGTTTTCTCTGTGTGTTGTATTAATTTGTTTTGTAATTTTCCCTATGGTTCTTGCACCCAGACCTGTCTGGGGTTAACTGCTTGTGGCTCTGGGGACAGCACAGCTTCCTGTGAGTGCCAGTGGCACCCAGGGCTGAGCATGCTGCAGGGTCATGGGATGTGTACCCGGTCCGGTATGAGAGTGCAGTTCCCTTCCGTGTTTTGTATATGTCTAGGGTGGTTACATATTCCTGTGCACCCTTCCCTTGTTTTCAGTTTGTTTGGATTTGAAAGCTTGCATTGTGTGGCTGTTTTAGGGTCTCAGGTATTGGAGAGGACCTTGACGTGGTACCTGAGCTTGTCCCATTTGGCCAGATGCGGTGACTAACCTTTCCATTTTTGCTTTTAAATCTTAGCAGAGAGCTTGTAAGTGAGTGCTGGGTTTTCTCTGTGTGTTGTATTAATTTGTTTTGTAATTTTCCCTATGGTTCTTGCACCCAGACCTGTCTGGGGTTAACTGCTTGTGGCTCTGGGGACAGCACAGCTTCCTGTGAGTGCCAGTGGCACCCAGGGCTGAGCATGCTGCAGGGTCATGGGATGTGTACCCGGTCCGGTATGAGAGTGCAGTTCCCTTCCGTGTTTTGTGTATATATATATATATATATATATATATATATATATATATATATATAATGTATGTTGTTAGCGATTTTCTACTTTGGAAACATGTTTGTCCTATATTGGTGATGTTAGCAGAACATTTGACAAAGATGTCATAACGACATTGAAACGTTATGGATGTAATTGCTTTTTAAATCTATGAATTAAAACTTGTTTTTTACTAAAGACCAGTGAGTGCCTTCTTGCAAACGAGGAATGGATACAATTTATATGAAGTGCACCTTGGCAGTTGTGGTAATGTAAGACTGTGCTTATCTCTCTTTGGAGGATATTTGTATTTTGATTTTTGAGATGAGGCACTCCACTTCTTTGAATAAGATATTTGTGATATAATTGAAAGTGTTATCAGAGAGAAGAAATCACTAACACTGTTTGGCTCATTTTACCTGTGCTTGTTTGCAAACCCTGACAGACATTCATTTCAACATGGCAACCAGTATACCGGATATGGAAAATCTTTATATGGATGAGGACTTTAATACAGAGGCTCTAGGATTCACAGATGAAGACGCCGAAAGAATAAGAGTTGTGGATGACCTGAGTGAGTTAAGGGGAGATACCCCTATAAATATATACCATAAATTGTTAAATTTGAGAAAGAAAGACATAGACTACCACTTACATGCGGTATACCTCTCGGGGTATCACCGTAAAAAATATATACCAAGGGGCTTCAGAATAAAAAATGTACCTACACTAGGCCGCCAGAATATGGAGTTCTGCAGAAAGTGGTGTGCAATATTGAATAAGTGCTCCTATGACTTATTACTTTTAGTCATAGAGGAGGTCAGCAGACTGGAAGCAAAAATCAAAGTGGAAATTGAAACCACTAAGCTGCATAATCTACCAGATTATGGTGGATGATAGCTCACAGGATTGGGTCACCAAACTAGACAACATGGTAACTAAATACAGGAATGAGTTAATAATGTTTAAAAATAAGCACAGTAGAAAATGATTATAGAGATAGACATGTTTATCGTTGGTTATATGGTAAGGATGAATTGCCCAGACACAAACGTAGAAACACACGTGGTAGGAATACACTCAGTATTGTTGATAGCAGTGGGGGGGATTCATCTGGCAATGAGAGTTCAGGGGCCAATGCAAAAGGGACCTCACAACAGCTGTCTTTTTCTGGGGTGGCTACGAGATCCGCGGCAAAGCTGCCGTTACCCGGCCAGAGGGATATAAAAGAAAGAGAAGACCACACAATAGGCGAGGGAGACACACGCAAAAAAGTAACAAAGAAAAAGTAAATATCATCTTTAACCTTAGCTCAAGGGAATTGAGTAAAAGTGAAATGTCTGTCCTTAATCAAGGTCTCTCTTTTATACCTACCCCTAAGTGTGACACTTTTAACACTATGGTAGATATTCATAAGTTTCAGAGACAACTAAAACTAAAAGAATTTTTTAAGAATGAGACCATGGGACCATTGCCCACATTCAGGAAACCATCTTCTTTTGAACCTCCTGGAACACATCACTCTATCAGGGGATTCACAAGAATGATATGCCATGACATCAATAACTCTAAAACAGACACAATATATCCCAATTTAAATGCTGAGGAAAGATTAGCAATTAAATCGCTGAGAGATGATAATTCAATTATCATCCGCCCAGCGGATAAAGGTGGCTCTATAGTCATACAGGATTATACTAACTACAGGGCAGAAGCTCTACGTCAGCTTTCGGACACAGGGGTATACTTGAAACTTAAAGGTAATCCAACAGCCACTTATAAAAGAATTATAGACCAACAGATACGTATGGGTCTGGAATCAGGGATACTCTCTGAACAGGAAACTGATTTTTTAATTACTGACCATCCTAAGATTCCAGTGCTATACTTGTTGCCAAAAGTGCACAAGACTCTAGAAAATCCCCCTGGCAGACCGATTGTGTCTGCCAGGGATTCTCTATTATCCAGTCTATCTATGTTCATTGATTTCCATCTACAACCTGTAGTTAAAGGCATCCCTGCATATCTACAGGATTCAGCAAGTTTGATACAAACTCTTAGGAGTTACACTGATCTAAATGTAGATGATTTGCTGGTCACCATGGATGTTGACAGTCTATACACTTCCATCCCTCATGAGGGGGGAGTGAGGGCTGTCAGATCCATGGTGACTGGCAATCCTCTTTATGAAGGGCCACCTGTGGAATTTTTGTGTGAACTAATTATGTTATGTTTAGACAAGAACTACTTCAGGTTTGAACGTGACTACTACTTACAGATCTCTGGGACAGCCATGGGTTCAAACATGGCACCCTCATATGCAAATTTGTACATGGCATGGTATGAACAGCAGGCCATGAAACCTCATGCCCATCCCCACATCAGGTACTATGTACGTTACATTGATGACGTGTTCCTGGTGTGGAGAGGGGATGCGATTGAGTTGGAGCAATGGGTGTCAGGTTTGAACTCCATGGACTGTCCCATCAGATTTAAACTTGAGTACAGTGATACGGAGGTACATTTTTTGGACCTTAATATAATTAAGGTATTAAATGATAAACAGTGTATATTTGGTACTTCTTTATATACTAAGGAAACTGACCGTAATTCTTTATTGGAAGCTAATAGCTTTCACCCTAGGCACCAAAAAACAGGGCTTATTAAATCACAACTCACTAGGGTCATCCGCAACAACAGTGATGTACCCACGATGTTAAAAAAACTGGATGAGATGGAGGAGAAGCTGGTAAAGAGGGGTTATGACAGTAGAGTGGTCCATAACATAAGAGTGGAGTTATTGGAAGGCACGGCCACCAATGTGAATAAATCAAAACACATTACCACAACTCAACAGAACTTTATCAGCACTTATACTCCTATGAGTATGAAATTGACCAGATCTGTACGTCAACACTGGTCAATCCTGGAAACGGATACGACGCTCCCTTTCTATGGCACCAGGCCACCACGTATGGTGCATAGACGGGCTGATAATTTACGTGATCTGTTAGTGAAGACTGATCCAGTCAGCTGTTACCAGAAAGACACATGGCTGAAGCCCTCAAGTAAAGGCTGTTACACTTGTGGGGGCTGTACGACCTGCAATGGCATGATAAGAGGGAAGACCTTTCAACATCCACATGCGAATAAACGTTACACTATTTGTCATTGACTGACCTGCACCAGTACACATGTCATTTACATGTTGATTTGCCCATGTTCCCTGGTGTACATTGGGAAAACTGTCACGAGCTTCAGAGATAGGATGGCAAACCATCGATGTGCCATCCGCGAAGCCTTAAAATCGGGTGATTCAGATCAACCTGTAGCACGCCATTTCGCACAACACAGACATAGTGTCTCAAGTATGAAAACGATGGTCATAGACCATATTCCACCATTACCAAGAGGTGGCAATAGAGCAAATCGATTGCTCCAGAGAGAAACCAAATGGATTCATATGCTGGACACGGTCATACCAAAGGGATTGAACACTAATCTGGACTTTGGACCATTCTACACTAAATAACCCATAAACTGAACATGGACATATACTTTGATCTACCATCCCAATATGTAGGAATATATTCCAGAAATCCACATGAATCTTCATTCTAGTGGGTACACACTGGTTTCTATCTATTCCAATCAGGCATGAAGGAGATGGTTTCTTATGTGTCAAAAGAATATACAAAAATGGAGTCAAGTGTACATATCAAAGATAATGTTTTATTAGGGAATATAGTGTTAACTATGTCAGTCAGGGATTGCAAACTATTAGCATAGGTGATATTTGCTAAACAGTTACATTGTTTTTAATTTTGTCTATATTTAATATGTCCCTTTATTTTTGGGCTGTTATGTGTGGGGATAGTATTGATCGCGGTTAAACCACTCGTGGATCTTTAATTGAAAGGCACTGTTGTGCTTCATATGAAGTTTATCTTCATCCTCAAGTTGTCATATCGTTCGATGCCTATCTGAACTCATACGCCTTATATTGGGACTAACACAGTTTGTTGGTGTTTATGTTTTTTCTTCCTGGCTGTAGGTTCCCATGACAACCGCCTGCTGATTAGCCTATACGATAGGGCTATAGTCACACAGTTGCATGATGACAACAGTGGGAGCGGCTAAGAAAGACACACCGTAGTGTGTTTACAAGCGGTTGCTATGGAGACACATGGCCAATTGGAAACGAATGACGTCTCACGCTCACGCCCACGTCTGAGCGCGATGACGTCAGGGGGGAGATGGAGGATCTGCAGGAGCGGGAAGATGTGAATATGAATGGGTATATAGGGTTGTATTTAAATTATGTTGTTAGCGATTTTCTACTTTGGAAACATGTTTGTCCTATATTGGTGATGTTAGCAGAACATTTGACAAAGATGTCATAACGACATCGAAACGTTATGGATGTAATTGCTTTTTAAATCTATGAATTAAAAGTTGTTTTTTACTAAAGACCAGTGAGTGCCTTCTTGCAAACGAGGATATTTATATATATATATATATATATATATATATATATATATATATATATATATATATATATATATATATATATATATATATATATATATATATATATATATATATATTGGTGAATGTGTCAGTAAAGAAAGGGTTTTTGTGATGTGAGCTGTACAAAGGTATAGGTCACACTGGAGGCGCAAAGATTGTATTAACACCTAAACAAGATAAGCAGCTGGGGTGAACAGAGCAGTATGGTCACACTACCCTTGCAAAAGAACAAACCGAATTTTATGAGCAAAGAAAGAATTGTTCACTTCACAGCGCTAATCTCACCAAATATCGTGTACTATTACGGTACACCTAATGTAACAAATTTAATTGCATTAATGTATTCAAACAATGATTCCGTAAACAGTGTACATCGCTATAATGTATATATACACTAGGAGAATGATCCGTCTAATTAAATATTAGCTGTTGTTGTTTCAATGTTATGTGGATAATAGAAAGAGAAAATCTATAGTTCACAAATATGTTGATCGAGTCTATAACATGCAGGATTAGTTCTATCTTCAGAAAGTAAGCGATCAACCTTGCAAGCATGAAATTACAGCAATCCCCAGAATGGTTTCACAGGCTACTCACAATAGGTGACCTCAATCAAATGAGGTAAGGAACGGGCGTTGTTAATGTGTCCGGTCCCAGCACTGATTCTCAAGTAGCGGGCTTAGGGTCCTGAGCGTTGTCCCTTGAAGATTCTCTGTTTGTCCGGTACTCCAATGTTGTTGTCCGCAACCGGTCTGGATGTCTTTAATAACTCCAACGTGTTATGTAAAGGGAACAAACACGGCACATAGCATAATACTGTTTTAAAAATAGTACGAATTTATTTGCAGCACAAAAATGGTACTCACAAACGGGACCTCAGTTTATATGAGGTATCAATACAGCATCACAATAAAAAGGACAGTCGTCCCACACTATGATAAAAGATTCCACTTCGATCGTAAGTGTTAAGCATAAAAAATCTATAAGGATGAGCAGCCAGATTCAACACTCAGCCTTATGCATTTCAAAGTTTAAAACTTCTTCCTCAGAGGCATTGTTGAATCTGGTTTGTTGTAGCCATTTTAAAAACTCCCGCTTAGCGGGGAGGGTGGGTGTGTGAACCGGCTGCTCATTCATTGGTCCATTATGTTACACCCCTGTTATCATCCGGGGTATTGTTCAGTGTAAATACAATCGTACACGGCTTAAGATCGAATCATTTTGCTGTGACGCTGTTTGGGAATATCTAATATAATGTACTGTGGATCTAGCCATAAATACATTTATTATAATTAAATGTTTTGTGTTCAAATGTATCGTATATTAGAACCGGAGCCTATATTAGAACCCGAGCCTACATGTATATACAAATAATTAAAGGGACCTTTGTGATATTCTGGAGAATTAATTGTCTGATCAGGCATCTAATTTTTTCTATCACTATAATTATTTGTTAGAATACTAAAGTGTCTCAAAAGATGTTTGGCTTGCGTTGATATATATAAAAAACTCTAAACAGAATTAATTTCCTCCTTATTTGAGCGAGGATGGATGAAAGTAATCTCTTCTCCTCAATTGACTCACTTGAAAAGGGGATTTGTTTAACAAATTATAATACCAATAGTTTTGAACAGTAAAAAACCCTTATGTGTTGTCTATTTTCATTAGTTATATACAATGATTGTATATTATCTATATCATCTGTAATTGATCTCCAAAGATTTTGTGGATACTTTAGTTTGTTTTGTTTTTACCTCAAACATAATCTGTAAGTATCATATAAGTAAATATATATATATATGTATATATGGGAAACAGTCCCTAAACCATAATTTCTAAAATATAAAGTATATAAGAAAAAATGATTATTCTGTATATGTATCCATACACCCACATCTGTATATGAGTGAAAGAATACATATATCTATATACAAACCAGCAGCAATGCTGTATATACTTTTTATGGACCCTGAATTTATATATTCCATAAATTCTAATGTTTGATGTTATAGAAATGCTACAATATCTACATCTTTATTGAGTCCTCCTGGATGCAAGGTGTTAAAAGCATGTATCCAGTATGTTTCTCTTTGCCTTAATACTCTGACTCTATCACCCCCACTCTGATTTTGTGGGATATGTTCAAGGATCGTTCCTTTTAAACATTTTGGATCCTTCTGATGGTGTTTTCGGTAGTGGTCTGAAAGGTTATGTCCTGTAAAACCAGCTTCAATATTTTTTATGTGCTCTAATAATCTAGTTTTATAGACTCTTTTGGACCTCCCGATGTACTGGAGTCCACAGCTGCATTCTAATAGATAAACACAAAACTCACTTTTACAGTTCGTTAGAGTGTTTATTTTGCAGCTTTTATTATTAGATTTAGATTGGACCACATGTGTTGGTTTGTTCTTATTATATGCATGTGCACAGCCTTCGCAATTTTTGCGGTTGCATTTATAAAACCCTTGGCTGTTACTTTCTAACCAGGTTTTTTGATGATTTTTCTTTTTAAGTTTGCTGGGGGCAAGAATGTTTTTTAAAGATTTATTTTTTCTGAAAGTTACTGTAGGACAATCCCCTAAATTCTTCTTTAAGAACTTGTCCTGTTTTAGGACCGGCCAATGTTTTTTTAAAATTTGTTTAATTTCATGGGAGGCCTCATTGTATGTAGTAATGAAACCTGGATCTCTTGTTCTTCTCTTAGTATTCTTAATATTTTCTATACTCTTAATTTCTCGTATTCCATCCTGATTTTTTAATAAAAGATCTTCCCTATTTAAATCTCTAGCCTTTGTATATGCAGTATCTATGATCTTTGCATTATAGTTTTTACTTATAAATTGCTGTTTTAATAGAATAGATTCCTTATCATAGTCTTCCAATTTCGAGCAGTTTCTTCTCAGTCTCTGAAACTGACCGAAGGGGATATTATGAACCCAAGACTTATGATGTCCACTGTCAGCAGGAAGGTAACCATTACTATCGGTTTCTTTTCTGTACAGTTTTGTTAGTATCCTGTCTTCTTCGTGGAAGAGTACAAGATCCAGAAATTCTATTTCCTGAGAATTTGTTTTGTGTGTGAAGGACAGATTCATCGTGTTATCGTTTGCAAAGTTAACAAATTCATTGATAGATTCTTCACTACCCTTCCAAATGAGTATAATATCGTCAATGAATCTGCCCCACCACACAATATTATCCTTAAATCGGTTGTTATTGTGAATACATTGATCCTCCCAGAATCCCATATAGAGATTGGCATAACTGGGGGCCATAATGGTCCCCATTGCCGTACCACTGATTTGGAGGTAGTGTTCGCCTTCAAATTCAAAATAATTTCTCTCCAAAACGAATTTAGCACTGGTAGCAATAAATGTTTGTAATTTGTCAGAAAAATTAGTTCTCTCTCTTAGTGTATGTTTAAGTATCTCGATTCCTTTATGGTGGGGTATGTTTGTATACAATGCTGATACATCCATGGTAACCCATCTATATTCAGAATTCCATTTTATTTGTTCTACCTTTTTGATGGTATCCATAGTATCTTTAAGATGGGATTTAAGTTGAGGGACTAGTGGATTGATATAATAGTCCACGTATTCAGACAACCTAGCCGTAAGAGAATTTATACCGGAGACGATTGGTCTTCCTGGGGGGTTTGTGGTGCTTTTATGCACCTTGGGGAGGTGATAAAATATTGCCGTTTTGGGATACAAGTTATTTAAATATTTAAATTCTTGATCGTTTAATATCCCATTGTATTTGGCATCATCCAATAAGTGTGTATATTCTCTTAAAAAGGTTTTTCTTGGATCCCCTTTTAATTTTAGGTATGTTTTATTGTCTCCTAAGAGATTGAATGCTTCTTTCAGATAATCTGATCTGTTTTGTAATACCAAGCCTCCCCCCTTGTCAGCCTCACGTATTATGAGGTCATCATTGTCTTTGATTTCCTTAAGAATAGTTTTTTCTTTTTTACTTAGGTTGTCTTTTTTTATTTTATAATTGTTACAAAGATCTATTAAATCATTTGAAACTAAATCATAAAACGTTGGAATACAGTTCCCTTTGGATTGTACTGGAAAAAAGGTTGATGGTACTTTTAAATTTGTATGTGCATCACTCTGTGATAGAAGGTCCTTATTTGTAATGTTAGATTCATTTTCTAATTCTTCCAGTACTATTAATGCTTGTAAATCCCTGTCTGTTAAGATAGAGAGTTCATCGGAAGTAGGTGTAATACTTTCTTTTTTACTCTTTTCAAAATGTCTCTGCAAGGTTAATTTTCTTATAAATTTGTGTAAGTCAATAAAAAGAGTGAAAGAATTTGGCCCTTTTACTGGCGCAAATTTTAAACCCTTTCTTAATACATTTAATTGTACTTCATTAAATTGGTATTTTGAAAGATTAAAAATCTTCACCAATTCTCTAGATTGAATCTTATTTATGGTCTTTTTCTTTTGTTTTCTCTGTCTAACCAATTGTCCCCCTCTCTTTCCTCGCTTTGTTCTTTTCGTTTTCTTTGGTTTATTGGAGTCCAACTTAGATCTTCCGTCTCCCAAAACCGACGATATTTGAACCTGAAGAGGTAGAATTTCTCACAGAGTGGGAAACTGCCCTAGAAGAGAGTTCTTTAAAATTAGTTAATATTTTAATCAAATATAGACAATTTAAAATAAAATAAATAAATAAAGATTTAACTGAACTACAGAAAACTCTTGAAATCCACAAAGAGGATGTCTTGTACAAAGAGTTAGATGAAAACAATAAAAAGAAATTAGAAAGATTAGACAAAATAATTGAAACAAAAAAGAAAAATAAATTCTTGAGAGACTTTCAAGAGTCCAAATTGGAAAACCAAAGAACAACTAATGATAGTGAGAAAGAGAATGAAGTCTGGGAAGATACCCCAGTAACTACTCCTTGTACCCCTATAGAACCACCCCGCAGAAGGGAGAGTATATTATCTACACATAAAAGAGATAATAGATCTAAAACTAAGAACCATTCAAATATTCCACCGTGGAGAAAAAATAGTGTTCAATTTACAGATAGAGAGAGAATACCAAATAGACAAAATTATCATCAAAATACAAATAGGTACAATCAACGACATCATGATCATTCTAAGAACACATACAATAGGGACTATAGGGAAAACAGAAATCATTACACTTACAAGGATCACTATACATATAACGAACATAGAAAATTTGACAATTCAAATAACTATGATTATGACTACAGACATTCAGGGTACAATCAGTCAAAAAACTTCAGACACCATTTGTATCCACAAAAACTAAAAAACCCCCAATCAGGGAATTTTCAAAATTCTATAGAGACCAGACAGCATACCCAAAATTTAGAAGGAAGATCCAACCTAAGTTGGACTCCAATAAACCAAAGAAAACGAAAAGAACAAAGCGAGGAAAGAGAGGGGGACAATTGGTTAGACAGAGAAAACAAAAGAAAAAGACCATAAATAAGATTCAATCTAGAGAATTGGTGAAGATTTTTAATCTTTCAAAATACCAATTTAATGAAGTACAATTATGTACAAATGTATTAAGAAAGGGTTTAAAATTTGCGCCAGTAAAAGGGCCAAATTCTTTCACTCTTTTTATTGACTTACACAAATTTATAAGAAAATTAACCTTGCAGAGACATTTTGAAAAGAGTAAAAAAGAAAGTATTACACCTACTTCCGATGAACTCTCTATCTTAACAGACAGGGATTTACAAGCATTAATAGTACTGGAAGAATTAGAAAATGAATCTAACATTACAAATAAGGACCTTCTATCACAGAGTGATGCACATACAAATTTAAAAGTACCATCAACCTTTTTTCCAGTACAATCCAAAGGGAACTGTATTCCAACGTTTTATGATTTAGTTTCAAATGATTTGATAGATCTTTGTAACAATTATAAAATAAAAAAAGACAACCTAAGTAAAAAAGAAAAAACTATTCTTAAGGAAATCAAAGACAATGATGACCTCATAATACGTGAGGCTGACAAGGGGGGAGGCTTGGTATTACAAAACAGATCAGATTATCTGAAAGAAGCATTCAATCTCTTAGGAGACAATAAAACATACCTAAAATTAAAAGGGGATCCAAGAAAAACCTTTTTAAGAGAATATACACACTTATTGGATGATGCCAAATACAATGGGATATTAAACGATCAAGAATTTAAATATTTAAATAACTTGTATCCCAAAACGGCAATATTTTATCACCTCCCCAAGGTGCATAAAAGCACCACAAACCCCCCAGGAAGACCAATCGTCTCCGGTATAAATTCTCTTACGGCTAGGTTGTCTGAATACGTGGACTATTATATCAATCCACTAGTCCCTCAACTTAAATCCCATCTTAAAGATACTATGGATACCATCAAAAAGGTAGAACAAATAAAATGGAATTCTGAATATAGATGGGTTACCATGGATGTATCAGCATTGTATACAAACATACCCCACCATAAAGGAATCGAGATACTTAAACATACACTAAGAGAGAGAACTAATTTTTCTGACAAATTACAAACATTTATTGCTACCAGTGCTAAATTCGTTTTGGAGAGAAATTATTTTGAATTTGAAGGCGAACACTACCTCCAAATCAGTGGTACGGCAATGGGGACCATTATGGCCCCCAGTTATGCCAATCTCTATATGGGATTCTGGGAGGATCAATGTATTCACAATAACAACCGATTTAAGGATAATATTGTGTGGTGGGGCAGATTCATTGACGATATTATACTCATTTGGAAGGGTAGTGAAGAATCTATCAATGAATTTGTTAACTTTGCAAACGATAACACGATGAATCTGTCCTTCACACACAAAACAAATTCTCAGGAAATAGAATTTCTGGATCTTGTACTCTTCCACGAAGAAGACAGGATACTAACAAAACTGTACAGAAAAGAAACCGATAGTAACGGTTACCTTCCTGCTGACAGTGGACATCATAAGTCTTGGGTTCATAATATCCCCTTCGGTCAGTTTCAGAGACTGAGAAGAAACTGCTCGAAATTGGAAGACTATGATAAGGAATCTATTCTATTAAAACAGCAATTTATAAGTAAAAACTATAATGCAAAGATCATAGATACGGCATATACAAAGGCTAGAGATTTAAATAGGGAAGATCTTTTATTAAAAAATCAGGATGGAATACGAGAAATTAAGAGTATAGAAAATATTAAGAATACTAAGAGAAGAACAAGAGATCCAGGTTTCATTACTACATACAATGAGGCCTCCCATGAAATTAAACAAATTTTAAAAAAACATTGGCCGGTCCTAAAACAGGACAAGTTCTTAAAGAAGAATTTAGGGGATTTACCTACAGTAGCTTTCAGAAAAAATAAATCTTTAAAAAACATTCTTGCCCCCAGCAAACTTAAAAAGAAAAATCATCAAAAAACCTGGTTAGAAAGTAACAGCCAAGGGTTTTATAAATGCAACCGCAAAAATTGCGAAGGCTGTGCACATGCAAATAATAAGAACAAACCAACACATGTGGTCCAATCTAAATCTAATAATAAAAGCTGCAAAATAAACACTCTAACGAACTGTAAAAGTGAGTTTTGTGTTTATCTATTAGAATGCAGCTGTGGACTCCAGTACATCGGGAGGTCCAAAAGAGTCTATAAAACTAGATTATTAGAGCACAAAAAATATTGAAGCTGGTTTTACAGGACATAACCTTTCAGACCACTACCGAAAACACCATCAGAAGGATCCAAAATGTTTAAAAGGAACGATCCTTGAACATATCCCACAAAATCAGAGTGGGGGTGATAGAGTCAGAGTATTAAGACAAAGAGAAACATACTGGATACATGCTTTTAACACCTTGCATCCAGGAGGACTCAATAAAGATGTAGATATTGTAGCATTTCTATAACATCAAACATTAGAATTTATGGAATATATAAATTCAGGGTCCATAAAAAGTATATACAGCATTGCTGCTGGTTTGTATATAGATATATGTATTCTTTCACTCATATACAGATGTGGGTGTATGGATACATATACAGAATAATAATTTTTTCTTATATACTTTATATTTTAGAAATTATGGTTTAGGGACTGTTTCCCATATATACATATATATATATTTACTTATATGATACTTACAGATTATGTTTGAGGTAAAAACAAAACAAACTAAAGTATCCACAAAATCTTTGGAGATCAATTACAGATGATATAGATAATATACAATCATTGTATATAACTAATGAAAATAGACAACACATAAGGGTTTTTTACTGTTCAAAACTATTGGTATTATAATTTGTTAAACAAATCCCCTTTTCAAGTGAGTCAATTGAGGAGAAGAGATTACTTTCATCCATCCTCGCTCAAATAAGGAGGAAATTAATTCTGTTTAGAGTTTTTTATATATATCAACGCAAGCCAAACATCTTTTGAGACACTTTAGTATTCTAACAAATAATTATAGTGATAGAAAAAATTAGATGCCTGATCAGACAATTAATTCTCCAGAATATCACAAAGGTCCCTTTAATTATTTGTATATACATGTAGGCTCGGGTTCTAATATAGGCTCCGGTTCTAATATACGATACATTTGAACACAAAACATTTAATTATAATAAATGTATTTATGGCTAGATCCACAGTACATTATATTAGATATTCCCAAACAGCGTCACAGCAAAATGATTCGATCTTAAGCCGTGTACGATTGTATTTACACTGAACAATACCCCGGATGATAACAGGGGTGTAACATAATGGACCAATGAATGAGCAGCCGGTTCACACACCCACCCTCCCCGCTAAGCGGGAGTTTTTAAAATGGCTACAACAGACCAGATTCAACAATGCCTCTGAGGAAGAAGTTTTAAACTTTGAAACGCGTAAGGCTGAGTGTTGAATCTGGCTGCTCATCCTTATAGATTTTTTATGCTTAACACTTACGATCGAAGTAGAATCTTTTATCATAGTGTGGGACGACTGTCCTTTTTATTGTGATGCTGTATTGATACCTCATATAAACTGAGGTCCCGTTTGTGAGTACCATTTTTGTGCTGCAAATAAATTCGTACTATTTTTAAAACAGTATTATGCTATGTGCCGTGTTTGTTCCCTTTACATAACACGTTGGAGTTATTAAAGACATCCAGACCGGTTGCGGACAACAACATTGGAGTCCCGGACAAACAGAGGCCTAGATTTGGAGTTCGGCGGTAAAAGGGCTGTTAACGCTCCGCGGGCTTTTTTCTGGCCGCACCATAAATTTAACTCTGGTATCGAGAGTTAAAACAAATGCTGCGTTAGGCTCCAAAAAAGGAGCGTAGGGCATTTTTACCGCAAATGCAACTCTCGATACCAGAGTTGCTTACGGACGCGGCCAGCCTCAAAAACGTGCTCGTGCACGATTCTCCCATAGGAAACAATGGGACTGTTTGAGCTGAAAAAAAACCTAACACCTGCAAAAAAGCAGCGTTCAGCTCCTAACGCAGCCCCATTGTTTCCTATGGGGAAACACTTCCTACGTCTGCACCTAACACCCTAACATGAACCCCAAGTCTAAACACCCCTAACCTTACACTTATTAACCCCTAATCTGCCGCCCCCGCTATCGCTGACCCCTGCATTACAGTTTTAACCCCTAATCTTCCGCTCCGTAAACCGCCGCAACCTACGTTATCCCTATGTACCCCTAATCTGCTGCCCTAACATCGCCGACCCCTATGTTATATTTATTAACCCCTAATCTGCCCCCCACAACGTCGCCGACACCTGCCTACACTTATTAACCCCTAATCTGCCGAGCGGACCTGAGCGCTACTATAATAAAGTTATTAACCCCTAATCCGTCTCACTAACCCTATCATAAATAGTATTAACCCCTAATCTGCCCTCCCTAACATCGCCGACACCTACCTTCAATTATTAACCCCTAATCTTCCGATCGGAGCTCACCGCTATTCTAATAAATGTATTAACCCCTAAAGCTAAGTCTAACCCTAACACTAACACCCCCCTAACTTAAATATAATTTACATATAACGAAATAAATTAACTCTTATTAAATAAATTAATCCTATTTAAAGCTAAATACTTACCTGTAAAATAAATCCTAATATAGCTACAATATAAATTATAATTATATTTTAGCTATTTTAGGATTAATATTTATTTTACAGGCAACTTGGTATTTATTTTAACCAGGTACAATAGCTATTAAATAGTTAAGAACTATTTAATAGTTACCTAGTTAAAATAAATACAAAATTACCTGTAAAATAAATCCTAACCTAAGATATAATTAAACCTAACACTACCCTATCAATAAAATAATTAAATAAACTACCTACAATTACCTACAATTAACCTAACACTACACTATCAATAAATAAATTAAATACAATTGCTACAAATAAATACAATTAAATAAACTAGCTAAAGTACAAAAAATAAAAAAGAACTAAGTTACAGAAAATAAAAAAATATTTACAAACATAAGAAAAATATTACAACAATTTTAAACTAATTACACCTACTCTAAGCCCCCTAATAAAATAACAAAGCCCCCCAAAATAAATAATTCCCTACCCTATTCTAAATTAAAAAAGTTACAAGCTCTTTTACCTTACCAGCCCTGAACAGGGCCCTTTGCGGGGCATGCCCCAAGAAGTTCAGCTCTTTTGCCTGTAAAAGAAAACATACAATACCCCCCCCCAACATTACAACCCACCACCCACATACCCCTAATCTAACCCAAACCACCCTTAAATAAACCTAACACTAAGCCCCTGAAGATCTTCCTACCTTGTCTTCACCATACCAGGTTCACCGATCCGTCCTGGCTCCGATATCTTCATCCAACCCAAGCGGGGGCTAGACATCCACTGAAGAAGTCCAGAAGAGGGTCCAAAGTCTTCCTCCTATCCGGCAAGAAGAGGACATCCGGACCGGCAAACATCTTCTCCAAGCGGCATCTTCGATCTTCTTCCATCCGGTGCGGAGCGGGTCCATCTTGAAGCAGGCGACGCGGATCCATCCTCTTCTTCCGATGTCTCCCGACGAATGACGGTTCCTTTAAGGGACGTCATCCAAGATGGCGTCCCTCGAATTCCGATTGGCTGATAGGATTCTATCAGCCAATCGGAATTAAGGTAGGAATTTTCTGATTGGCTGATGGAATCAGCCAATCAGAATCAAGTTCAATCCGATTGGCTGATCCAATCAGATTGAGCTCGCATTCTATTGGCTGTTCCGATCAGCCAATAGAATGCGAGCTCAATCTGATTGGCTGATTGGATCGGCCAATCGGATTGAACTAGATTCTGATTGGCTGATTCCATCAGCCAATCAGAAAATTCCTACCTTAATTCCGATTGGCTGATAGAATCCTATCAGCCAATCGGAATTTGAGGGACGCCATCTTGGATGACGTCCCTTAAAGGAACCGTCATTAGTCGGGAGACATCGGAAGAAGAGGATGGATCTGCGTCGCCTGCTTCAAGATGGACCCGCTCCGCACCGGATGGAAGAAGATAGAAGATGCGGCTTGGAGAAGATGTTTGCCGGTCCGGATGTCCTCTTCTTGCCGGATAGGATGAAGACTTTGGAGCCTCTTCTGGACCTCTTCAGCACCGGATTATGGATCGCCAACCCCCGCTTGGGTTGGATGAAGATCTTGGAGCCAGGACGGATCGGTGATACCTGGATGGTGAAGACAAGGTAGGAAGATCTTCAGGGGATTAGTGTTAGGTTTATTTAAGGGGGGTTTGGGTTAGATTAGGGGTATGTGGGTGGTGGGTTGTAATGTTGGGGGGGGGGTATTGTATGTTTTTTTTAACAGGCAAAAGAGCTGAACTTCTTGGGGCATGCCCCGCAAAGGGCCCTGTTCAGGGCTGGTAAGGTAAAAGAGCTTGTAACTTTTTTAATTTAGAATAGGGTAGGGAATTTATTATTTTGGGGGGCTTTGTTATTTTATTAGGGGGCTTAGAGTAGGTGTAATTAGTTTAAAATTGTTGTAATATTTTTCTTATGTTTGTAAATATTTTTTTATTTTCTGTAACTTAGTTCTTTTTTATTTTTTGTACTTTAGCTAGTTTATTTAATTGTATTTATTTGTAGCAATTGTGTTTATTTAATTTATTGATAGTGTAGTGTTAGGTTAATTGTAGGTAATTGTAGGTAGTTTATTTAATTATTTTATTGATAGGGTAGTGTTAGGTTTAATTATATCTTAGGTTAGGATTTATTTTACAGGTAAATTTGTTATTATTTTAACTAGGTAACTATTAAATAGTTCTTAACTATTTAATAGCTATTGTACCTAGTTAAAATAAATACCAAGTTGCCTGTAAAATAAATATTAATCCTAAAATAGCTATAATATAATTATAATTTATATTGTAGCTATATTAGGATTTATTTTACAGGTAAGTATTTAGCTTTAAATAGGATTAATTTATTTAATAAGAGTTAATTTATTTCGTTAGATTAAAATTATATTTAAGTTAGGGGGGTGTTAGTGTTAGGGTTAGACTTAGCTTTAGGGGTTAATACATTTATTAGAATAGCGGTGAGCTCCGATCGGAAGATTAGGGGTTAATAATTGAAGTTAGGTGTCGGCGATGTTAGGGAGGGCAGATTAGGGGTTAATACTATTTATGATAGGGTTAGTGAGGCGGGTTAGGGGTTAATAACTTTATTATAGTAGCGGTGCGGTCCGCTCGGCAGATTAGGGGTTAATAAGTGTAGGCAGGTGTCGGCGACGTTGAGGGGGGCAGATTAGGGGATAATAAATATAATATAGGGGTCGGCGGTGTTAGGGGTAGCAGATTAGGGGTACATAGGGATAACGTAGGTGGCGGCGCTTTGCGGTCGGAAGATTAGGGGTTAATTATTTTAAGTAGCTGGCGGCGATGTTGTGGGGGGCAGATTAGGGGTTAATAAATGTAATATAGGGGTCGGCGGGGTTAGGGGCAGCAGATTAGGGGTACATAAGTATAACGTAGGTGGCGGTCGGAAGATTAGGGGTTAAAATTTTTAATCGAGTGGCGGCGATGTGGGGGGACCTCGGTTTAGGGGTACATAGGTAGTTTATGGGTGTTAGTGTACTTTAGGGTACAGTAGTTAAGAGCTTTATAAACCGGCGTTAGCCAGAAAGCTCTTAACTCCTGCTATTTTCAGGCGGCTGGAATCTTGTCGTTAGAGCTCTAACGCTCACTGCAGAAACGACTCTAAATACCAGCATTAGAAAGATCCCATTGAAAAGATAGGCTACGCAAATGGCGTAGGGGGATCTGCGGTATGGAAAAGTCGCGGCTGTAAAGTGAGCGTTAGACCCTTTAATCACTGACTCCAAATACCAGCGGGCGGCCAAAACCAGCGTTAGGAGCCTCTAACGCTGGTTTTGACGGCTACCGCCGAACTCTAAATCTAGGCCAGAGAATCTTCAAGGGACAACGCTCAGGACCCTAAGCCCGCTACTTGAGAATCAGTGCTGGGACCGGACACATTAACAACGCCCGTTCCTTACCTCATTTGATTGAGGTCACCTATTGTGAGTAGCCTGTGAAACCATTCTGGGGATTGCTGTAATTTCATGCTTGCAAGGTTGATCGCTTACTTTCTGAAGATAGAACTAATCCTGCATGTTATAGACTCGATCAACATATTTGTGAACTATAGATTTTCTCTTTCTATTATCCACATAACATTGAAACAACAACAGCTAATATTTAATTAGACGGATCATTCTCCTAGTGTATATATACATTATAGCGATGTACACTGTTTACGGAATCATTGTTTGAATACATTAATGCAATTAAATTTGTTACATTAGGTGTACCGTAATAGTACACGATATTTGGTGAGATTAGCGCTGTGAAGTGAACAATTCTTTCTTTGCTCATATATATATATATATATATATATATATATATATATATTCTTACACACTGAGCATGAAAATTCAAATGTAACTCTTAAAGGGACAAGGAAACCTAAATTTATCTTTTATTAGTTATGTAGAACATTCAATTTTAAACCACTCTCCAATTTACTTCTATTATCAAATTTGATTCATTCTCTTGGTATAATTTATTGAAGGAGCATCAATACACTACTGGTTTCTAACGGCTAGATTTAGAGTTCTGCGGCCAAAGGGGTGCGTTAGCTACGCATGCTTTTTTTCTCCCGCACCTTTTAAATACTGCTGGTATTTAGAGTTCACAGAATGGCTGCGTTAGGCTCCTAAAAGGGAGCGTACAGGCATATTTACCGCCACTGCAACTCTAAATACCAGCGTTGCTTACGGACGCGGCCAGCTTCAAAAACGTGCTCGTGCACGATTCCCCCATAGAAAACAATGGGGCTGTTTGAGCTGAAAAAAAACCTAACACCTGCAAAAAAGCAGCGTTCAGCTCCTAACGCAGCCCCATTGTTTGCTATGCGGAAACACTTCCTAAGTCTGCACCTAACACCCTAACATGAACCCCGAGTCTAAACACCCCTAACCTTACACTTATTAACCCCTAATCTGCCGTCCCCGCTATCGCTGACCCCTGCATATTATTATTAACCCCTAATCTGCCGCTCCGTACACCACCGCAAGCTACATTATAGCTATGTACCCCTAATCTGCTGCCCCTAACACCGCCGACCCCTATATTATATCTATTAACCCCTAATCTGCCCCCCTCAACGTCGCCTTCACCTTCCTACACTTATTAACCCCTAATCTGCCGAGCGGACCCCACCGCTACTATAATAAAGTTATTAACCCCTAATCCGCCTCACTCCCGCCTCAATAACCCTATAATAAATAGTATTAACCCCTAATCTGCCCTCCCTAACATCGCCGACACCTAACTTGAAACATTAACCCCTAATCTGCCAATCGGAGCTCACCGCTATTCTAATAAATGTATTAACCCCTAAAGCTAAGTCTAACCCTAACACCCCCCTAAGTTAAATATAATTTAACTAACTATAAATTAACTCTTATTAAATAAATTAATCCTATTTAAAGCTAAATACTTGCCTGTAAACTAAATCCTAATATAGCTACAATATAAATTATAATCATATTGTAGCTATTTTAGGATTAATATTTATTTTACAGGCAACTTTGTATTTATTTTAAACAGGTACAATAGCTATTAAATAGTTAATAACTATTTAATAGTTACCTAGTTAAAATAATTACAAAATTAACTGTAAAATAAATCCTAACCTAAGTTACAATTAAACCTAACACTACACTATCAATAAATTAATTAAATAAAATACCTACAATTATCTACAATTAAACCTAACACTACACTATCAATAAATTAATTAAATACAATACCTACAAATAACTACAATGAAATAAACTAACTAAAGTACAAAAAATAAAAAAGAACTAAGTTACAAAAAATAAAAAAATATTTGCATTAGAAAAATATTACAACAATTTTAAACTAATTACACCTACTCTAAGCCCTCTAATAAAATAACAAAGACCCCCAAAATAAAAAAAATGCCCTACCCTATTCTAAATTAAAAAAGTTCAAAGCTCTTTTACCTTACCAGCCCTTAAAAGGACCTTTTGTGGGGCATGCCCCAAATAATTCAGCTCTTTTGCCTGTAAAAAAAAACATACAATACCCCCCCCAACATTACAACCCACCACCCACATACCCCTAATCTAACCCAAACCCCCCTTAAATAAACCTAACACTAAGCCCCTGAAGATCTTCCTACCTTATCTTCACCTCGCCGGGTATCAGCGATCCGTCCTGGCTCCGAAATCTTCATCCAAGCCCAAGCGGGGGCTGGCGATCCATAATCCGGCAGCTGAAGAGGTCCAGAAGAGGCTCCAAAGTCTTCATCCTATCCGGAAAGAAGAGGCGATCCGGACCGGCAACCATCTTGATCCAAGCGGCATTTTCTATCTTCATCCGATGACGAACGGCTCCATCGTGAAGACCTCCAGCGCGGATCAATCTTCTTCTTCCGACGTCCAACTGAAGAATGAAGGTTCCTTTAAGGGACGTCATCCAAGATGGCGTCCCTCGAATTCCGATTGGCTGATAGGATTCTATCAGCCAATCGGAATTAAGGTAGGAAAATTCTAATTGGCTGATGGAATCAGCCAATCAGAATCAAGTTCAATCCGATTGGCTGATCCAATCAGCCAATCAGATTGAGCTCGCATTCTATTGGCTGATCGGAACAGCCAATAGAATGCGAGCTCAATCTGATTGGCTAAAATAAATATTAATCCTAAAATAGCTACAATATGATTATAATTTATATTGTAGCTATATTAGGATTTAGTTTACAGGTAAGTATTTAGCTTTAAATAGGATTCATTTATTTAATAAGAGTTAATTTATTTTGTTAGATTTAAATTATATTTAACTTAGGGGGGTGTTAGGGTTAGGGTTAGACTTAGCTTTAGGGGTTAATACATTTATTAGAATAGCGGTGAGCTCCGATCGGCAGATTAGGGGTTAATGTTTGAAGTTAGGTGTCGGCGATGTTAGGGAGGGCAGATTAGGGGTTAATACTATTTATTATAGGGTTATTGAGTGTGATATACCTTTAAATTTGCACATCACAAGTACTTCCTTCCTATTTAAGGAAACATTCTAGCCTCATTCTGGGCCTGAAAATTGAAGTTGTTCCTTCACAGTTCACTTTGTCTCCTGTGAAATAACTTTGCTCTTAGACTTTACTAAGTCTTTCAGGTCCTTAAGCTCATTTCTTACTATATGCGCTGCATATTCTGTTGCTACCTTTACTCCCTACCGGAACCAGCCTGCCAGATTACTACGCTTACCGGAACTTCTTACTACAGACGCCGAAGTCGCGCTCACACTGAGCGGTTACCGGAGCTCAATCTGCCTGCCTGTCAGCTCCTTTTAGCTCTCTCATACCCACGCTGCCTCAACCTCCCTGGTTACAAGCTAAGTACCGCTCTCCACGCACAAATACTTACCTTGTTATTTTTGTATCAATCCTATATACGATTGCCTTTTTTTGTATATTAACCTGTCATCTGGAAAAGTACTTTTGATACGTATTTGGGATTTATGAGAGTGTGTTTGGACTGTACATATTTTATTGAGTGCTTGTGTGAGTGCTTGAAAACCTTGCTTATACATAAAAGCAACAACTTTACCCTGGATATTATTGAACTGCCATTTGAGTGATTTAACCCATTTATTACTCTCATTTTCTCTGTGGTTCTCCTTGTTATATCATTCCTATATCAGTGCCTATCCACATTTTCTTATGTGTTATTGCAAGATATAATTTCATGTATATTAAATCAATTACTAAACTAAAGCCTCACCTTATATAACAAGTTGAACAAGTGATTTCTTCTTGCTTATTATAAGAAAAGAGCAACAAAACCTTTATTTTTGTCATAGATTTGTATTCACCATTTAAAGTGATTGTGAATATCACATTGAGGCGGGAGTGAGGCGGGTTAGGGGTTAATACATTTATTATAGTAGCGGTGCGGTTTGGTCGGAAGATTAGGGGTTAGTAAGTGTAGGTAGGTGGCGGCGACGTTGGGGGCGGCAGATTAGGGGTTAATAAATATTATGTAGGTGTCGGCGGTACTAGGGGCAGCAGATTAGGGGTACATAGGGATAATGTAGGTGGCGGCGGTGTACGGAGCGGCAGATTAGGAGGTTAAAAAAAATTAATAGAGTGGCGGCGGTGTGGGGGGGGGGGCCTCGGTTTAGGGGTACATAGGTAGTTTATGGGTGTTAGTGTACTTTAGAGCACAGTAGTTAAGAGCTTTATAAACCGGTGTTAGCCCAGAAAGCTCTTAACTACTGACTTTTTTCTGCGGCTGGAGTTTTGTCGTTAGATTTCTAACGCTCACTTCAGCCATGACTCTAAATACCGGCGTTAGAAAGATCCCATTGAAAAGATAGGATACGCAATTGACGTAAGGGGATCTGCGGTATGGAAAAGTTGCGGCTGCAAAGTGAGCGTTAGACCCTTTCCTGACTGACTCCAAATACCAGAGGGTGGTAAAAACCAGCGTTAGGAGCCTCTAACGCTGGTTTTCACGGCTACCGCCCAACTCTAAATCTAGCCGTAACTGAACACATGGATGAGCCCATCAGTATATATATGCAGCCACCAATCAGCAGATAGAAGCTAGGTTCTTTGCTGCTCCTGAGCTTTCCTACATAAACCTTTCAGCAAAGGATAACAAGATAATGAAGCAAATTAAATAATATAAGTAAATTTTAAAGTTGTTTAAAATGTTATGCTCTATCAAAATCATGAAAGAGAATTGTCGGCTTTCATGCACTTTTAAATGAAATACATTTCAGCTTTCCAAAAATACACTTTATTTTACATATTCAATGTTGTCAACACATTGAAAGTAATATGGCATACAGGCTTTTTTTAAAAATAAAATATTTGCTTTATTTAACAAGCACATGTAGATATACCAATAAGCCATAAGGATTAGTATATGTTAGCATATTTTCTTGTTTAAGCTATGTTGTTTGCATCAACACAGTGATATGCCATCATGCATAATTGTACTGGTCGTTGGTTTGTATAAGAAAACGTTTGGACATCACATCACAAAACCAAATCAATCTAATTAACAGGGACAGCATGTGATGATATTGTCTCATCACACTTGTAAAACACACTCTGCAAAGAATCTGCCTCCATGGACCCGGTCCCATAAAAGCCTATGGAATACAGAGGCCTCTATTTATCAAGCTGTCAACTGCAAATACGCTGGAATTCCGCAGCGTATTTGTGGCGAGCCTGATTCGCCTTAGTTATCAAACCCTACAGACTGGCAAAAGTAGAATATAGTGACATAACATGCGATCCGCCGGACTCAGTCTGACACAAATCAATGCTTACGTCACTACAGATGTTCCGAATGCAAGTTCGGCACAATCTGACTACTTTTGCTAGTTATCAAAAAACTAGCAGGTACGCTCGGCACTTTTCCGGCCCAGTGTACCTGGTTTTCAATCCGCCGCCCTGGAGGAGGCGGATTCCAGAGGAATCAATGGGAGTCTGACAGCAGCAAAAGCTCATGTTCGCTGCTGCCCGATATCCCATTGATTCCTATGGGAACATCTACACCTAACACCCTAACATATACCCCCAGTCTAAACACCCCTAATCTGCCCCCCCCCCCCACACCGTCGCCACCTACATTATACTTATTAACCCCTAAACCACCGCTCCCGGAGCCCGCCGCAACTAAATAAATTGTTTAACCCCTAAACCACCGCTCACGGAGCCCACCGCCACCTACATTATATATATTAAACCCTAATCCGCCCGCCCCTACACCGCCGCCACCTACATTATATTTATTAACCCCTAAACCTAAGTCTAACCCTAACCTTAACACCCACTAACTTAAATATAATTTAAATTAATCTAAATAAATATTCCTAGAATTAAATAAATTATTCCTATTTAAAACTAAATACTTACCTATAAAATAAACCCTAAGCTAGCTACAATATAACTAAGAGTTGCATTGTATCTAGCTTAGGGTTTATTTTAATTTTACAGGCAACTTTGTATTTATTTTAACTAGGTAGAATAGTTATTAAATAGTTATTAACTATTTAATAGCTACCTAGCTAAAATAAATACAAAAGTACCTGTAAAATAAAACCTAACCTAGGTTACAATTACACTACACTATAACTAAATTAATTAAATAAATAAACTACAATGAAATACAATTAAATTAAATTAACTAAAGTACAAAAACAAACAAACACTAAATCACAGAAAATAATAAAATAATTAAAAGGGCCTTTTGCGGGGCATTGCCCCAAAGTAATCAGCTCTTTTACCTGTAAAAAAAAAGTACAATACCCCCCCAACATTAAAACCCACCACCCACCCAATCCCCCCTTAATAAAACCTAACACTAACCCCTTGAAGATCACACTACCTTGAGACGTCATCACCCAACCGGGCCTAAGTCCTCAACGAAGCTGGGTGAAGTCTTCATCCAATCCAGGCAGAAGAGGTCCTCCAGACGGGCAGAAGTCTTCATCCATCTGACGAGGAGCAGCTCCATCTTGAAGACATCCGACGCGGAGCATCCATCCAGACCGACAACTACTCGACGAATGAGGGTTCCTTTAAATGACGTCATCCAAGATGGCGTCCCTTGAATTCCGATTGGCTGAAAGAATTCTATCAGCCAATCGGAATTAAGGTAGGAAAAATCCTATTGGCTGATACAATCAGCCAATAGGATTGAGCTTGCATTCTATTGGCTGATTGGAACACTCAATAGAATGTGAGCTCAATCCTATTGGCTGATTGGATCAGCCAATAGGATTGAACTTCAATCCTATTGGCTGATTGCATCAGCCAATAGGATTTTTCCTACCTTAATTCCGATTGGCTGATAGAATTCTATCAGCCAATCGGAATTCAAGGGACGCCATCTTGGATGACGTCATTTTAAGGAACCGTCATTCGTCGGGTAGTCGTTGGTCTGGATGGATGCTCCGCGTCGGATGTCTTCAAGATGGAGCCGCTCCTCGTCGGATGGATGAAGATAGAAGATGCTGTCTGGATGAAGACTTCTGCCCGTCTGAAGGACCTCTTCTGCCCGGTTGGATGAAGACTTCGCCCGGCTTCGTTGAGGAC
This sequence comes from Bombina bombina, assembly GCF_027579735.1. Lineage (NCBI taxonomy): Eukaryota > Metazoa > Chordata > Amphibia > Anura > Bombinatoridae > Bombina > Bombina bombina. Next base: position 176,249,240 of record NC_069501.1, read on the forward strand.
TTCGGCCCGGTTGGGTGAAGACGTCTCAAGGTAGGGTGATCTTCAAGGGGGTAGTGTTAGGTTTTATTAAGGGGGGATTGGGTGGGTTTTAGAGTAGGGTTGGGTGTGTGGGGGGTGGGTTGTAATGTTGTTGGGGTATTGTATTTTTTTTTACAGGTAAAAGAGCTGATTACTTTGGGGCAATGCCCCGCAAAAAGCCCTTTTAAGGGCTATTTGTAATTTAGTATAGGGTAGGGATTTTTATTATTGTGGGGGGGCTTTATTATTTTATTAGGGGGATTAGATTAGGTGTAATTAGTTTAAAACTCTTGTAATTATTTTTTTATTTTCTCTAATTTAGTGTTTGTTTTTGTTTGTACTTTAAATTTGTCTTTATTTTAGCTAGGTAGTTATTAAATAGTTAATAACTATTTAGTAACTAGTGTACCTAGTTAAAATAAATACATACTTGCCTGTAAAATAAAAATAAATCCTAAGTTAGCTACAATGTAACTATTAGTTATATTGTAGCTATTTTAGGGTTTATTTTACAGGTAAGTATTTAGTTTTAAATATGAATAATTTAGTTAATTATAGGAATATTTATTTAGATTTATTTAAATTATATTTAAGTTAGTGGGTATTAGGTTTACGGTTAGACTTAGGTTTAGGGGTTAATATGGTTATTATAGTGGCGGCTGTGTAGGGGGGGACAGATTAGGGGTTAATAAATATAATATAGGTGGCGGTGGGCTCCGGGAGCGGCAGTTTAGGGGTTAAACTATTTATTTATTTCATTGCTGCGGGGTCTGGGAGCGGCGGTTTAGGGGTTAAACATTTTATTTAGTTGTGGCAGTGTCCTGGATCGGCAGTTTAGGGGTTAATACATATAATGTAGGTGGCGGTGGGCTCCGGGAGCGGCGGTTTAGGGGTTAATAACTTTATTTAGGTGCGGCGGGGTCCAGGAGCGGCGGTATAGGGGGTAAAACAGTGTAGTATAGTGTGGGTGCTTAGTGACAGTATACCAAGAAAGCTGCGAATAAGCCGAAGAGCAGCGAGATCGATGACTGTTATTTAACAATAGTCTGCTGCTCATCGCTCCATACTTGGTACGTGGCTGTTTGACAGCTTTCTTGATAATTTTGGAGAACGTATTCAGGTCCTCGATGGCGATGTTAGGCGAACTTAGGCGAGCGTATTGGTGCTGTTGAATGCAAGAAAGTTGACGGCTTGATACATAGGTGGCCCTTGTGTGCTCCACAAGTGTAAGAAGACAACATCATCATCACATAATTATCCTTTATACATTAATTTTAAATTAAAATAAAAAATATATTAATAAAATTACTTCTTCCTTCTTCCCAGGACAGGGAGGCTCTGGAGTGGTCAAAGGCCTCCTCAGACGTGACCTCCTTGGAGATGGTTGGGGAAGAGGGGGAGGAGGAGTACTGTGAGTAATTGGGGATTGACGAGGCAGCGGAGGAGATGAATGAGAAGGAGGAGATGATGGAGGAGGCACAGGAATTGATGGGACAGGAGCTGATGGTCCAGGCTCCTGTGGTCTTCCCATTTCTGGTTATGTTCTGCTTGCCACCTCCCGGAGGACCTGAAATATGTTATTTAGAACATTTATCATACTTGTTTGTCCTATCAGGGTGTTCACTGCCTTGGTCATAAACTGTGTGTGTGATGCTTGTGCCCTCCGGGAGTCCTGCATTTCCTGTAGGAAGACCCTCATCAGCTCCACCTCGGACATTGTGGGGGGGATGTTTTCTTCAGGGGGAGCTGCTGCACAGGTATCTTCTGCAGGGGTATCCTCCTGTTCTCACCAAGGTGGCGTGTCACCTTCTGTACCACTCTCATGCCTGGGTGGAGGAGGAGCATGTTCGTGCTGTGCTCCTCACAGGCCTCAGACTCTGTATATTTTAAAATTAAACAAATAAGAGATATTTGCACAGTTCCAAATAAAGATGTAAATGTAAAGTGTATTAATGAGGCTGCCTTAGTAATTTAGTTTTATCCAAAAGAAATCAATACGATTTACGTATTTGAAAACCCATCTTTCGGATATCTAGATGGTCAATATTATTTTATTTTTGTGTGTGTCTTAAATATGTTTAAATGCACACATAGGCCTCTATTTATCAAGGTCTGTCGGACCTCGCTGAATACGGAGAGCAATACGCTCTCCCTATTCAGCATTGCACCAGCAGCTCACAAGAGCTGCTGGTGCAACGCCGCCCCCTGCAGACTCGCAGCCAATCGGCCACCAGCAGGGGGGTGTCAATCAACCCAATCGTTCTTGATCGGGTTGATTTCCGGCGATGTCTGTCCGCCTGCTCAGAGCAGACGGACAGGTTATGGAGCAGCGGTCTTTGTGCAGGCTCGCCAGAAACATGGGGCATCAAGCTCAATTCAGAGCTTGATAAATATGCCCCAAAATCTGGAGACTAGATACTAATAGGATAGCTTTTCTTCAAAAACAACTTTCTCAAGGTAATTCTGAATGCGTTTTCTGAATAATGTTTAAAAAAGCGAAATTGCGTTAGTAAAATCCATAATTTATTTTGATTGTAAATGAGTTATGAGGTGGATGAAAAGTGATTAGTAAATGTGCTTACCAGAAGATGAGAAGTGCAGTTTCCCAGTATTGATCCCTCCTTGAATCACGACTAGGGCCACCTCAGAGATGTTGGCTTTTCCACCCAGTGGCTATAGCTAAATCTCTAATCCGGCCTGCCACCGATCCCGGTAGTCGCTTGCCTCTCACTCAACATTTTTTCTTTAGTTTGCTTTTGCAGTCCCGGTAGTGGTGCTGTATAGATTTCAAGCCCCTCCTGAACTCCCCATTGCATTGACAGCATCCCTGATCTTCTCCCATAACCTTTTCTTCGCTGAAGGGGTGGCCTTCAGTGCCTGCAGCCTCCTAGCCCTCTCCATATAGGCCATTATAAGGGTCTCCTTCTCCTCCATGCTATACTTCTCCTTCCTCTGCCTGAGCTTCTACTGTGATGTGAGCCTCTGTTCTCTGGACTGTATTGCGCCCTCTCTACGCTCCTGCATTGTCCCACTGGGCCCAGCCACTTGTTCGTTTTCAACAAAGTGGCTTGGCCCACCCACCCTGACCTCTCCCCCTTCCTCTCCCCCTTCCTCTCCCACTCTCCTCTCTACTTCCTCTCCCACTCTCCTCCCTAATCTCCTCCCTAATCTCCAGCTTCATCTTGTCCCAAATTGCGTCACTAATCCTCATTCCCGCCATACCTTTTCAGAAGGTGAAAGTGCATAAATAAAAGGGGGTCAAAATAATGAAAAAAAAGTAAAAAGTGCTCAAAGTGTGAATGGGTTTTAGAAAAAAGGGTAAGGGTATGAATAAACAGACTAACATATAAAAATGGACTAAATGAGGGTGTGTAAACAATAAGTTGATCTAAAATGAACAAAATATAACTCTAGATATGTTTGGTGGGAGACTATGAGGGAAGGGAGGGTATATGGGATGGGTATAGGTTTAAAGGGATTGGGATATGGAGTGTATGTGTAGTGTTACTACTATCTGTATGTATGAATTGAATGTGTTTGCGTGTAAATGAAAGTAAATATGTTTAACTATGTGTAAGGAATGAAAAACAAAGCAGCACTCGCACACTCACCCAGACAGATTCGTACACAAATACAACTCTCTCTCACACTCTCTCTCTCTCTCTCTCCGTATCTCTCTCTCACTATTTCTGACTATCTCTCACTATCTCTATCTCTCTCTCTGACTATCTCTCACTATCTATCTCTCTCTCACTATCTCTCACTCTCTCTCTCACTTTCTCTCTCACTATCTCTCTCTCTCACTATCTCTCACTATCACTCTCTCACTATCTCTCTCTCTCTCTCACTATCTCTCTTTCTCTCACTATCTCTCTCTCCCTCACTCTCTCTTTCTCTCACTCTCTCTCACTATCTCTCACTATCTCCCTCTCTCACACTATCTCTCTCTCTCTCTCTCTCTCTCACTATCTCTCTCTCTATCCCTCTCTCTCTGAATATCTATGACTATCTCTAACCAACAACGCCTAGACCTGTACCTGTCTCGATAAAGCAATATAGTCAAGGTATCCATGTTCAGAGCATGCTTATATACCCTATGTAAATGCTTCATGATGTATCGGTTTGCAAAGTAAACAAGGTACAGGTGTGCTGTTGTGAAGATTTGTATGTGTGTAATGTGGAGTAGTTATTTGAATGCTCAGATTGAGTTTCTGAATCCACATATGTTTTTAAGGAATGTGTATAATGCGATGATGTCATAGTGATCGTTTGCATAACATTATCATAATTTAGTATTGCAAAAAAAAAAGTGTGTAATTTGTTGTTCTTCTTTTCTTCCGTGATGCAGATCCATAACATATTTGTTGAATCCTCATTCTGTTTAAATGTTATGTAGTATTTGTTGTAAATAATTGTGATTGTTAAATGTGAATCTGCTATGTTTTGTGAGCGATTGTTGTTTGTACATTTGACCTGATTATTATTGGTGTCCATTGAGTTGTAAGTGTAATGTGACAGAGCAATGTGTAGTTCTTGCGATATTGAGTGTTAGATGAAAAATCTGTTTATTTTTCTGTTTCCATTGATCTCTATAGGGGAATCCATTACGTGGTCGTAAATAAGCAAGTGAAATAAACACGGTATTCGTGTTAACGCAATGCGTGACAACGTTCTTTTCAGACTTGTGTACCTACGCTATGAAGAGTGTCTCTTATTGAACTGTTTGCTTAGACTGCTGAATGAAATGATGGCAGATTTATCTGACTTCTCCTATCTCAACCTATTATGAAGTTTATTGAAAATTGCAATCTCTGCTCCACATCATGTCTCCCTAAACTGCGTACTGTTCAGTAAGAACAGTAACAAACAGATCCTGTTATTTAGAGGTGAGCCTTTCTTAAAGAACTGTTTATTATATGCAGCATTATCAGATTTTTTCCAGCTTACCAACTCAGCTTATAAAACCTCTGTTTCACCCTCTTATAATATGCTGCTTCTCTCCTATGAGCTGTATATTCAGCTTTACCAATTAAAGCAATTGCAGGAAGTGTATAAACTGGATATCAGTTCCTGTTTGCTTCCACTCTCAGCATACACATATAATTCTACAAAGTACTCACCAATTATTTTACAGAGACTTAATACAAGTGTTTTAATATTAAGTTACTGCAACCTCTCTAACGACTGTTCCAAAAAGCCATTCTGGGTAATTGTGGTCTTTTATATAAACTGCTACTGGTTGTGACAATGGCTTACTATATTGTGCAACCAATAACTGTATGTAATATAGCTGTGTTTGCACTTCCATGTGTAACATTAAAGAGAAAGTCTACTCCAAAATTGTTATTGTTTAAAAATATAGAAAATCCCTTTATTACCCATTCCCTAGTTTTGCACAGCCAACATGGTTATATTAATATACTTTTTACCTCTGTGATTACCTTGTATCTAAGCCTCTTCTGACCGCCCCCTTATCACATGGCTATTTATTTATTTATTATATATTGACTTGCATTTTAACCAATTAGTTCTGTGTTCTGCACAACTCCACGGGAGAGAACACAATGTTATCTATATGGCACACATGGGGCGAGATTACATATACGGTGCAGGCTTCAGCGTAATTAATGAAACCCGCGCCGCCCGTAATTTCATCTTGCACATCGGGGTATCACATATACGGCGCCGGCAGTTTATAAAGTGCGGTAAGTCGGATATACTAGCGATGTCCAGAAATGTGCGTAAATACAAATTTCTGGAATCGCCAGTGACTTACGGCACTTTAGAAACTGCCGGCGCCTAAGAAAAAAAAAATCTCCTGTAAAAGTCTAACCCGCTTCCCAAAAATAAACTCGAAACGTAAAAACCCTTATATCCGCAATCCCCCAACATTGCAACTAAAAAATAATAAATGTATTAACTCCTAAACCAACAACCCCCCACAATACAATATGCCTAATTAAACTATTAACCTCTAATCCGCCATTAACCCACATCGCGATCTACCTAGTAAAAGTAGTAACCCCTAAATCCGCCAACCCCAACATTGAGAACAACCTAATAAATGTATTAACCCCTAATCCGCCATTAACCCATAACGCAATAAACCTAATAAAACTATTAACCCCTAATCCACCATTAACCCACAACGCAATAAACCTAATAAAACCATTAACCCCTAATCCGTCATTAACCCACAATGCAATAATCCTAATACATCTATTAACCCCTAATCTGCCAAACCCCCAAAATGCAAATAACTAATTAAATTACTAAGCCCCCTAACCTAACACCCCCTAAATTAACCCCAATTACCTAAATTAAAAAATACTAACTTACAATTAAAATAAAAACGCTAACATTACTTAAAAATAAAAAATTAAATTAATCTAAGACTACAAAAAATTAAAAGTTTAACATGACATAAAATTATAAACCAAATTATCAAAAATAAAAACCTAATCCCTATCAGCTACATTACGCGTTTTGAGAGCTATAGGGAAAGTAAAGAATGCAACAAAAGTTGTGTTATTTAACCCCCTATAGTGCTGCCATTAGAAGTTTAAAAAAAAACGGCTTGTGCGTGCTATATGGCTGCGTTGAGCTCCATACCGCACACAAAAGCAGCAGTGTTTTGACGTGCTCGTGCACGCTTTCCCCATAGACATCAATTGGGAGAGCCGGCAAAAAAAAAAAACATCTGCGATCGCGGAAACAAAAGCTCTGTAACGCAGCCCCATTGCTAACCTAACATAAACCCCACATCTAAACACCCCTAATCTGCTTCCCCCAACATCGCTGACGCCTGCCTACAGTTATTGACCCCTAATCTGCCGCTCCCAATATCGCCGCCACCTAAATAAAATTATTAATCCCTAATCCACTATACTAAAGTTATTAACCCCTATGCCGCTGCACCCCAACATCGCTGCAACTATTTTAAAGTTATTAACCCCTATTCCACCGCTCCCCAACATTGCCGCAACTAAATAAAGTTATTAACCCCTAAACTTCTGGCCTCCCACACCACTACCACTAAATAAACCTATTAACCCCTAAACCACCAGCCCCCCACATCGCAACAACCTAAATTAAACTATATTAACACCTAACCCTAACGTAACCCTAACACCCCCTAACTTTAACATAATTAAAATATAGCTAAATTAAAAGTGCAATTATTAACTAAATAAACCTATTAACCCCTAAACCGCCAGCCCCCCACATTGCAACAACCTAAATTAAACGATTAACCCCTACCCCTATACCTAGTCCTAACACCCCCTAACTTTAACATAATTAAAATATATCTAAATAAAATGTACAATTATTAACTTAATAATGCCTATTTAAAACTAAATATCTGTAAAATAAATCATAGCTAGCTACAATGTAACTAATAGTTACATTGTAGCTAGCTTATGTTTTATTTTTATTTCACAGGTAAGTTTGTATTTATTGTAACTAGGTAGACTAGTTAGTAAATAGTTATTAACTATTTACTAACTACCTATTTAAAATAAATACAAACTTACCTGTGAAATAAAACCTAATCTGCCTTACACTAAAACCTAACATTACAAAAAAAAAACACTAAAATCGCAAAAAATAAAAAAACTACCATTACAAAAATAAAGAAATGAAAAAAAACGAAAAATCTTCAATGCAAGGGACGCGATCTAAGATGGCGTCCCTTGCATTCCTATTGGCTGAAAAATTTGAATCAGCTAATAGGAATTAGAGCTGCTAAAATCCTATTGGCTGTTCAAATGAGCCAATAAGCTTTAAGCAGCTCTAATTCTATTGGATTATGAATCAGCAAATACAATGAGATCTGCTAAAATCCTATTGGCTCATTTGAACAGCCAATAGGATTTTAGCAGCTCTCATTCTATTGGCTGATTCATCATCCAATAGAATTAGAGCTGCTTAAATCCTATTGGCTGATTTGAACATGCCACCTGGATGAGCGCTGCGGAATCTGTTGGCGCTCTACAAATAACCGATAATAATAATAATAATAATGAAGATTGAAGAGGCCGTCTGGATGAAGACTTCTCGCCGCCTGGATCAGGGCTTCAACTGCGGGATGAAGATTGTTCAAGCGGGACTTCAAAAACTGTAAGTGGATCATCTTGGGGTTAGTGTTAGGCTTTTTTAAGGTTTTTTTGGGTGGGTTTTTTTTCAGTTTATGTCTGGGATAGTAAAATAGCTAAATGCCCTTTTAAGGGCAATGCCCATACAAATGCCCTTTTCAGGGCAATGGGTAGCTTAGTTTTTTTTAGAATTAGGTTTTTTATTTTGGGGGGTTGGTTGGGTGGTGGGTTTTACTGTTGGGGGGGTCTTTGTGTTTTTTTTTACAGGTAAAAGACCTGAATTCTTTGGGGCAATGCCCCACAAAAGGCCCTTTTAAGGGTCATTGATAGTTTAATTGTTAGTTTAAACTTAGTTTTTTTAATTTGACAGGTAAGTTTTAATTTAATTTAAGATAGGTAAATTGTAATTTTAATAGAAGGTTAGGGGGGTGTTAGGTTTAGGGGTAAATAGTTTAATTTAGTTTATTTTGATCTGGGGGCTTTCGGTTTAGGGGATAATAGTTTTGTTTAGTATTTTTCGTTGTGGGGGGGCTTGTGGTTTAGGGGTTAATAGGTTTAGTTTAGTGGCGGAGGTGTAGGGCTTAATAACTTTAGTATAGTGGGGCGATGTGGGCGGACGGCAGATTAGGGGTTAATAATATTTAAATAGTGTTTGTGATGCGGGAGGGCGGCAGTTTAGGGGTTAATAAGTTTATTATAGTGGTGAGGATGTCAGGGAGCGGCAGAATAGGGGTTAATATTTTTTAAAGGGGCGGTGATATCGGGAGCAGCAGATTAGGGGTTAATACATTTATTATAATGTTTGCGATGCGGGAGGGCCTCGGTTTAGGGGTTAATAGGCAGTTTATGGGTGTTAGTGTACTTTTTAACACTTTAGTTATGAGTTTTATGTTACAGCTTAGTAGCGTAAAACTCATAACTACTGACTTTAGATGGCGGTACAGATCTTGTCATTTTAGGCTGTAATGCTTGCTTTTTAGCCTAACCGCAAAAATACCGGCGCTATTGGAATCCCATTAAAAAACTTAGGCCTAGATTTGGAGTTTGTCGGTAGCCGTGAAAACCAGCGTTAGAGGCTCCTAACGCTGGTTTTAGGCTACCGCCGGTATTTGGAGTCACTCAAAAAAGGGTCTAACGCTCACTTTTCAGCCGCGACTTTTCCATACCGCAGATCCCCTTACGTCATTTGCGTATCCTATCTTTTCAATGGGATCTTCCTAACTCCGGTATTTTGAGTCGTGTCTGAAGTGAGCGTTAGAAATCTAACGACAAAACTCCAGCCGCAGAAAAAAGTCAGTAGTTAAGAGCTTTCTGGGCTAACGCCGGTTCATAAAGCTCTTAACTACTGTGCTCTAAAGTACACTAACACCCATAAACTACCTATGTACCCCTAAACCAAGGTCCCCCCACATCGCCGCCACTCGATTCAATTTTTTTAACCCCTAATCTGCCGACCGCCACCTACGTTATACTTATGTACCCCTAATCTGCTGCCCCTAACACCGCCGACCCCTGTATTATATTTATTAACCCCTAACCTGCCCCCCACAACGTCGCCGCCAGCTACCTACAATAATTAACCCCTAATCTGCCGACCGCAAAGCGCCGCCACCTACATTATAGCTATGTACCCCTAATCTGCTGCCCCTAACACCGCCGACCCCTATATTATATTTATTAACCACTAATCTGCCGCCCTCAACGTCGCCTCCACTTGCCTACACTTATTAACCCCTAATCTGCCGACCGGACCGCACCGCTATTATAATAAAGTTATTAACCCCTAATCCGCCTCACTAACCCTATAATAAATAGTATTAACCCCTAATCTGCCCTCCCTAACATCGCCGACACCTAACTTCAAACACTAACCCCTAATCTGCCGACTGGAGCTCACCACTATTCTAATAAATGTATTAACCCCTAAAGCTAAGTCTAACCCTAACACTAACACCCCCCTAAGTTAAATATAATTTAAATCTAACGAAATTAATTAACTCTTATTAAATAAATGATTCCTATTTAAAGCTAAATACTTACCTGTAAAATAAATCCTAATATAGCTACAATATAAATTATAATTATATTATAGCTATTTTAGGATTAATATTTATTTTACAGGTAACTTTGTATTTATTTTAACCAGGTACAATAGCTATTAAATAGTTAAGAACTATTTAATAGCTACCTAGTTAAAATAATTACAAAATTACCTGTAAAATAAATCCTAACCTAAGTTACAATTAAACCTAACACTACACTATCAATAAATAAATTAAATAACATACCTACAATTACCTACAATTAAACCTAACACTACACTATCAATAAATTAATTAAATACAATACCTACAAATAACTACAATGAAATAAACTAACTAAAGTACAAAAAATAAAAAAGAACTAAGTTACAAAAAATAAAAAAATATTTACAAACATAAGAAAAATATTACAACAATTTTAAACTAATTACACCTACTCTAAGCCCCCTAATAAAATAACAAAGCCCCCCAAAATAAAAAAATGCCCTACCCTATTCTAAATTACTAAAGTTCAAAGCTCTTTTACCTTACCAGCCCTGAACAGGGCCCTTTGCGGGGCATGCCCCAAGAAGTTCAGCTCTTTTGCCTGTAAAAAAAAACATACAATACCCCCCCCAACATTACAACCCACCACCCACATACCCCTAATCTAACCCAAACCCCCCTTAAATAAACCTAACACTAAGCCCCTGAAGATCTCCCTACCTTGAGTCGTCTTCACCCAGCCAAGCCAAATTCTTCATCCAAGCGGAGCAAGAAGAGGTCCTCCATCCGGTAGAAGTCTTCATCCAAGTGGGGCAGAAGAGGTCTTCCATCCGATTGAAGTCTTCATCCAAGCGGGATCTTCTATCGTCATCCATCCGGAGCAGAGCGGCAGCATCCTGAAGACCTCCGACGCGGAACATCCATCCTGGCCGACGACTGAACGACGAATGACGGTTCCTTTAAATGACGTCATCCAAGATGGCGTCCCTCGAATTCCGATTGGCTGATAGGATTCTATCAGCCAATCGGAATTAAGGTAGGAATATTCTGATTGGCTGATGGAATGAGCCAATCAGAATCAGGAACAGCCAATAGAATGCAAGCTCAATCTGATTGGCTGATTCCATCAGCCAATCAGATTTTTCCTACCTTAATTCCGATTGGCTGATAGAATCCTATCAGCCAATCGGAATTGAGGGGACGCCATCTTGGATGACGTCCCTTAAAGGAGCCTTCATTCGTCGTAGTCCGTCGGTGAAGAAGGATGTTCCGCGTCGGCGGGAGGAAGATTCAAGACCCGGCTTGGAAGATGACATCGCCCGGATAGAAGACCTCTTCAGCGCCTCTTGGAAGATGACATCGCCCGGATCGAAGACTTCTTCAGCGCCGCCTGGATGATGACTTCATCGGATGGAAGATTTCTTCAGCGCCGCTTGGAGGATTAACTTCTTCCGCCCCGGATGTCCACTTCGTTTCCATCGCTGCTCGGCTGAGTGAAGACGACTCAAGGTAGGATGATCTTCAGGGGATTAGTGTTAGGTTTTTGTAAGGGGGGTTTGGGTTAGATTAGGGGTATGTGGGTGGTGGGTTTTAATGTTGGGGGGGGTTGTATTTTTCTTTTACAGGCAAAAGAGCTGAACTTTTTGGGGCATGCCCCCACAAATGGCCCTTTTAAGGGCTGGTAAGGTAAAAGAGCTTTGAACTTTATTTAATTTAGAATAGGGTAGGGCATTTTTTTATTTTGGGGGGTTTGTTATTTTATTAGGGGGCTTAGATTAGGTGTAAGTAGCTTAAAATTGTTGTAATATTTTTAAAATGTTTGTAACTTATTTTTTTATTTTTTGTAACTTAGCTTTTTTTATTTTTTGTACTTTAGTTAGTTTATGTAATTGTATTTAATTGTAGTTATTTGTAGGTAGTTTATTTAATTAATTTAATGATAGTGTAGTATTAGGTTTAATTGTAACTTAGGTTAGGATTTATTTTACAGGTAATTTTGTATTTCTTTTAGCTAGGTAGTTATTAAATAGTTAATAACTATTTAATAACTATTCTAACTAGCTAAAATAAATACAAAGTTACCTGTAAAATAAATATAAATCCTAAGATAGCTACAATATAATTATTATTTATATTGTAGCTATATTAGGGTTTATTTTACAGGTAAGTATTTAGTTTTAAATAGGAATAATTTATTAAAGTATAGTGTAGTGTTAGGTGTAATTATAACTTAGGTTAGGATTTATTTTACAGGTAAATTTCAGTTTATTTTAGCTAGGTAAGCTATTAAATAGTTAATAACTATTTAATAGCTATTGTACCTTGTTAAAATAAATTGAAAGTTGCCTGTAAAATAAAAATAAATAAAGGGGTTAATAATTTTATTACAGTGGCGGCGGTGTAGTGGGGGGCAGGATAGGGGTTAATAAATTTATTATAGGTGACGACGGTGTAGGGGGGGCAGGATAGGGGTTAATAGGTTTAATATAGGTTGCGGCGGCTTCAGGGAGCGGCGGTTTAGGGGTTAAACTATTTATTTAGTTGCGGCGAGGTGCGGGATCAGCAGGATAGGGGTTAATAATTTTATTATAGAGGGCGACGGTATAGGGGGGGCAGGATAGGGGTTACTAGGTATACTGTAGGTGGCAGCGGTGTCCGGGAGCGCGGTTTAGGGGTTAATACATTTATCAGAGTTGCGGCAGGGTCTAGGAGCGGCGGTTTAGGGGTTAGTAACTTTATTGAGTTGCGGGAGGCTCCGGGGGCGCCGGTATAGGGATAGAACAGTGTAGTTTAGTGTGAGTGCTTAGTGACAGGCTAGCAATAAAGCTGGGAAAAAGCCGAAGAGCAGTGAGATCGGATGAGTGATAACTCTCACAGTCCGCTGCTCATCGCCCCGCGGCTTTTTGACAGCTTTATTTGATAACTTAGGCGAACGTATTCAAGGTCCGCGGCGGCGAAGGTAGGCGAGCTTAGGCGGGTGTATTGGGCCGGCGAAGGCAGAAAAGTAGACGGCTTGATAACTACCCCCCCAAGTGTTTTATGACAATTTTTTATAAAAAATTTTTTTATAGAGTTTTACTTTTTGTAGTGCGCACTACCACGAGTTTTGTATTCTCTCTCATCATTTTTTTTTATCTCAGCGAAAAGAGCTTTATTTCCCATTATACCTCTCATTTTTTAACCTCCTATGTTTGCTTAAACATGCTTTTAGGTTATGAATCAAGACTGATAAATTAATTTTAATTTTAAGTTCTCTTCCCCAAATCTTTTTTACATTTCATCAATTTTAATACACACACCTGATGAATTTTTAAATATCCATTATTTTCATATTTACTTCTACCACACTTACAGGATACACTATACACACTCTATATATATTTTTAAGTATACATTCCATTTTTTGCCATCATATTGATCTAGCACCAGACTGATACATACTTTCATCGAGTTAGTTTCCGTCAGCTAGCTGGACCCAGAGAAAAATCTGCTTCAAACTTTGTTTTGTGTATGATAATATTTTTTAATATATATATATATTTTTTGCTGTTCAACTTACACAAATATAAATTTTAATTTCATGTTCACATTAGATATTGTGTTTTTTCAATTGTTTTTTAAACATACCAAATAAACATTGTTTTTAAGCAATTAGGACTCAGCACAAAAATACTGCAATCAGAAAAAAGTGACTGCAGTCAGTGTTAACTGAGCCCACAGTCCTTTTTTAATAATAAAAAGACAAGTATTTGATTAACTAAAGAATATATATAAAATCCCCTTTTTTTGAGATTCTTTAGCGCTATTTCTATAACCTCCTTTTTTTATATATATATATATATATATATATATATATATATACCTTTTATTTTAGTACTGGTAGACTTTCTACCAGTACTTAAGATGGCGGCGACAATTGTGAGGTGGGAGAGGTCAGGGAGGGATCAGGGGGTGGGATGCATCACGTGGGAGGCTGATCTCTACACTAAATCTAAAATTAACCCAACAAGCTAATTAATTAACCCCTTTGCTGCTGGGCATAATACAAGTGTGGTGCACAACAGCAATTAGAGGCCTTCTAATTACTAAAAATCAAAGCCATATATGTCTGCTATTTCTGAACAAAGAGAATCTCAGAGAAGCATTTACAACAAATTGTGCCATAATTGCACAAGCATTTTATAAACAATTTCAGTGAGAAACGTAAAGTTTGTGAAAAAGTAAAAAAAAAATAATTATTTGATCGCATTTGGCGGTGAAATGGTGGCATGAAATATACCAAAATGGGCCTAGATCAATACTTTGGGTAGTCTACTACACTAAAGCTAAAATTAACCATACAAGCTCCCTACAGGCTCCCTAATTAACCCCTTCACTGCTGGGCATAATACAAGTGTGGTGCGCAGCGGCATTTAGCGGCCTTCTAATTACCAAAAAGTAATGCCAAAGCCATAAATGTCTGCTATTTCTGAACAAAGGGAATTTACAACCATTTGCGCCATAATAGGACAAGCTATTTGTAAATAATTTCAGTGAGAAACCTAAAGTTTGTGAAAAAGTTAGTGAAAAGGTTTTTTTTTATTATTTGTTACATATTTATCGCATTTATTTGGCGGTGAAAAGGTGGCATGAAATATACCAAAATGGGCCTAGATCAATATTTTGAGTTGTCCACTAAAAAAAATACATGTCAAGGGATATTCAGGGATTCCTGACAGATATCAGTGTTACAATGTAAGTATCGCTAATTTTGGGGGGGGGGGGGAAATGGGTTGGAAATAGCAAAGTGCTACTTGTATTTATTGCCCTATAACTTGCAAAAAAAAAAAGCAAAGAACATTTATTTTATTATTTTATTTATTTATTTTTTTAGTTTATTTCTAAACTCAGGACAAAATTTAGAAACTATTTAGCATGGGCGTTTTTTGGTGGTTGCAGATGTGTAACAGATTTTGGGTGTCAAAGTTAGAAAAAGTGTGTTTTTTTCCATTTTTTCATTATATTTTACTAAAACAAATTAAAAGTCCATTTAATGGCAAGAAAAATGGTATATAATATGTGTGGGTACAGTAAATGAGTATGAGGAAAATTAGAGCTAAACACAAACAATGCAGAAATGTAGAAATAGCCCTGGTGATTGAAAAATGTTCTGGTCCTTAAAAGGGACACTGAACCCAAATTTTTTCTTTCATGATTCAGATAGAACATGCAATTTTAAGCAACTTGATAATATAATTCTATTATCAATTTTTCTTCGTTTTCTTGATATCTTTATTTGAAAAAGAAGGCATCTAAGCTAAGGAGCCATCAAATTTGTGGTTCAGAACCATGGACAGCATTTGTTTATTGGTGCTGTCCAATCAGCAAGGACAACCCAGGTTGTTCACCAATAATGGGCCGGCATCTAAACTTAAATTCTTGCTTTTCAAATAAACATACCAAGAGAATGAAGAAAATTTGATAATAGGAGTAAATTAGAAAGTTGCTTAAAATTGCATGCTCTATCTGAATCACAAAAGAAAAAATTTGGGTTCCGTGTCCCTTTAACCCCTTAACCCCTTAATGACCGAGGACGTGCAGGGTACGTCCTCAAAAAAAAGGCAGTTAATGCCTGAGGACGTACCCTGCACGTCCTCGGTGTGGAAAGCAGCTGGAAGCGATCTTGCTCGCTTCCAGCTGCTTTCCGGTTATTGCAGTGATGCCTCGATATGGAGGCATCCTGCAATAACCTTACACGGCCATCCGATGCAGAGAGAGCCACTCTGTGGCCCTCTCTGCACCGGACATCGATGGCCGGTATCGTTGGTGGGTGGGAGCCGACTTGGGAGGCGGGTGGGCGGCCATCGGTGTTCCCTGTGTCGTCAAGGGGGGCGGGATCGGGGGCGGGCCGTTAGGGGGCGCGCACGGGCGCGCGCGCGTGCACGGAGGGTGGCGGGCGGGCGCGTGCACGGGGCGGGAGCGGGTGGGAACCGCTACACTATGGAAAAAATTTTTGGTAACAAATGGCCAAATCTTGTTTGTGCAAAAGCACAAAAAGAGATCATGGAGGGGTGGGGGGTTGGTTTTGTGTGGGGGGAAGCTACACTGCAGAAAAATTTAATAAAAACTAAAAAAAAAACATTTTTTCTGCTAAACTGGGTACTGGCAGACAGCTGCCAGTACCCAAAATGGCGCAGATTAAGTTAGAGTGGGAGGGTTATAGAGCTGTTTGGGGGGGATCAGTGAGGTTGGGGGCTAAGGGGGGGATAGTACACAGCAGCATATGTAAATATGCTTTTTAAAAAAAAAAAAAAAAAAAAACATAGCTTTTATTTTAGTACTGGCAGACTTTCTGCCAGTACTTAAGATGGCGGGGACAATTGTGGAGTGGGGGAGGGAAGAGAGCTGTTTGGGAGGGATCAGGGGGTCTGATGTTTCAGGTGGGAGGCTGAGCTCTACACTAAATGTGATATTAACCCTGCAAGCTCCCTACAAGCTACCTAATTAACCCCTTCACTGCTAGCCATAATACACGTGTGATGCGCAGCGGCATTTAGCGGCCTTCTAAATACCAAAAAGCAACGCCAAAGCCATATATGTCTGCTATTTCTGAACAAAGGGGATCCCAGAGAAGCATTTACAACCATTTGTGCCATAACTGCACAAGCTGTTTGTAAATGATTTCAGTGAGAAACCTAAAATTGTGAAAAATTTAACGTTTTTTTTAATTTGATCGCATTTGGCGGTGAAATGGTGGCATGAAATATACCAAAATGGGCCTAGATCAATACTTGGGGTTGTCTACTACACTACACTAAAGCTAAAATTACCCCAAAAAGCTCCCTACATGCTCCCTAATTAACCCCTTCACTGCTGGGCATAATACACGTGTGGTGCGCAGTGGCATTTAGTGGCATTCTAATTACCAAAAAGCAACACCAAAGCCATATAAGTCTGCTATTTCTGAACAAAGGGGATCCCAGAGAAGAATTTACAACCATTTATGCCATAATTGCACAAGCTGTTTGTAAATAATTTCAGTGAGAAACCTAAAGTTTGTGAAAAAATTTGTGAAAAAGTGAACAATTTTTTTTGTTTTAACGCATTTGGCGGTGAAATGGTGGCATGAAATATACCAAAATGGGCCTAGATCAATACTTTGGGTTGTCTACTAAAAAAAAATATATACATGTCAATGGATATTCAGAGATTCCTGAAAGATATCAGGGTTCTAATGTAACTAGCGCTAATTTTGAAAAAAAGGGGTTTGGAAATAGCAAAGTGCTACTTGTATTTATGGCCCTATAACTTGCAAAAAAAGTAAAGAACATGTAAACATTGGGTATTTCTAAACTCAGGACAAAATTTAGAAACTATTTAGCATAGGTGTTTTTTGGTGGTTGTAGATATGTAACAGATTTTGGGGGTCAAAGTTAGAAAAAGTGTATTTTTTTTCAATTTTTCCTCATATTTTATAATTTTTTTTATAGTAAATTATAAGATATGATGAAAATAATGGTATCTTTAGAAAGTCCATTTAATGGCGAGAAAAACGGTATATAATATGTGTGGGTACAGTAAATGAGTAAGAGGAAAATTACAGCTAAACACAAACACTGCAAAAATGTAAAAATAGCCTTGGTCCCAAACGGACAGAAAATGGAAAAGTGCTGCGGTCATTAAGGGGTTAACGACCGACGACGTATGCCATACGTCCTCAAAAAAAAAGCACTTAACGACCGAGGACGTATGGCATACGTCGTCGGTTTAACAGAGCACTGGAAGCGATCAAAATCGCTTCCAGCTGCTCTAACAGTATTGCAGGCTTGCCTTGAGGTCTAGGTATCCTGCAATACTGTTCCCGAGTGCCGGGACCGGATTGATCACTCCCCCACGTGGAGCCCGGCAGTGTTTCAGAGCATCGGAAGCGATCGGACACGCTTCCGATGCTCTGCTTGTGTGCTAGGTGCCTCGGTGGGTCGAGGCACTTAGATATTTGTAAAATAAAAGTAAAAAAAAAAAAAAAAAAAAAAACGAATAAAATAAAAAAAAGCCCTAAATAGCCCCCCCCCCTCCCCCTTCACTAGGCATCCAAGATGGCGATGCCCAGTGCATCATGGGGCCTCTGGGGGTGTCCCTAGCCTGCATCATCATAGGGGCAAGCTAGGGTCACCCAATCTGAGCCTCCCACCCTAAAAAAAAAAATAATAATAAAATACCCCATTTGTCTGATCATGTCAATATTTGTAAATATTGACTATGATCAGTGTGGATCTCCCTCCCTCTCCTCACTTGCCATTTTGTTGGAGAGAGAGAGAGACCTGTATTTAGCAGAGAGAGAGATTTATTTCTTTTATTTGTTAAAAAATATAGAACCAAAGGCTCTTTTCAGAGCCATTAACCCCTAGCTTGCCAGTGATCACTATATATCACTGGCAGTAACATAGGTGCACTTTTTTTTGCTGCATTTTGCTGTCTGTGCATTTTTTTAGGGGTTAATTTTGTTGTTGTAATTTTTTAAAAACCCAAAGGCTCTTTTCAGAAACATTTAGTTAATTTAATTTAATTTTCAGAGCCATTAACCCCTAGCTTGCCAGTGATCACTATATATCACTGGCAGTAGCATAGGTGCACTTTTTTTTGCTGCATTTTGCTGTCTGTGCATTTTTTTAGGGGTTAATTTTGTTGTTGTAATTTTTTAAAAACCCAAAGGCTCTTTTCAGAAACATTTAGTTAATTTAATTTAATTTTCAGAGCCATTAACCCCTAGCTTGCCAGTGATCGCTATAAATCACTGACAGTTGCATAGCTGTACTTTTTTGCTGTCTGCACATTTTTTTAGGGGTTAATTTTGTTGTTGTAATTTTTTAAAAACCCAAAGGCTCTTTTCAGAAACATTTAGTTAATTTAATTTAATTTTCAGAGCCATTAACCCCTAGCTTGCCAGTGATAGCTATAAATCACTGGCAGTTGCATAGCTGTACTTTTTTGCTGTCTGTGCATTTTTTTTAGGGGTTAATTTTGTTGTTGTAATTTTTTAAAAACCCAAAGGCTCTTTTCAGAAACATTTAGTTAATTTAATTTATTTTTCAGAGCCATTAACCCCTAGCTTGCCAGTGATCGCTATAAATCACTGGCAGTAGCATAGCTGTACTTTTTTGCTAGTTAATTAATTTAGTTAATTTAATTTAATTTTCAGAGCCATTAACCCCTAGCTTGCCAGTGATCGCTATAAATCACTGGCAGTTACATAGCTGTACTTTTTTGATGTCTGTGCATTTTTTTAGGGGTTAATTTTGTTGTTGTAATTTTTTAAAAACCCAAAGGCTCTTTTCAGAAACATTTAGTTAATTTAATTTAATTTTCAGAGCCATTAACCCCTAGCTTGCCAGTGATCGCTATAAATCACTGGCAGTAGCATAGCTGTACTTTTTTGCTAGTTAATTTAGTTAATTAATTTAGTTAATTTAATTTTTTTTAGTAATTGTTTTCTGTGACAGATACAAAAATGTCACAGAAAAGATATAGTGCTGAGGAGGCGTATGCCATCCTTGCGTCAGAGTCAGATGCCTCTATTTCTGACTCAGACCCCAATTTTGACCCTGCCATGTGCTCAGATACATCACTAGATGCAGTCTCAACTGATAGTGATGTATCTGTGGCTGCTAGCCCCCCTGCCAGCCCCCCTGCTACCCCCCCTGCCAGCCCCCCTGCTAGCCCCCCTGCCAGAAGGAGGCGTGTTGCTGCCATTGCTGCTGAAGAGTGGGTAACGCCTCATCTCCAGAGGCCAGATATCCCACCCTTCACAGCAAATGCTGGCATAAATATAGATGTGGCAGGTTTTAGCCCCCAGCAGTTTCTTAAAGTGTTTCTGGGCGATGATATATTGGGGAACATTGTCGCCCAAACTAATTTATATGCCCATCAGTTCCGTGCTGCAAAGCCTGAAACATATTTGGCAAAGTAGCAATGGGCCCCCATCAATGTGCCAGAATTCAAAAAATTCTGGGCATTGACTATGCTGATGGGCATCATAAAGAAACCCTCCATTCGCTCCTACTGGAGTACTAGCCCCATCTGCTCTACCCCCATTTTCTCCCAGACTATGTCGAGGAAGAGGTATGAAATGATTCTGCATTTCATGCACTTCAGCGACAATAGCCTGTGCCCCCCTAGGGAGCATCCCCAATTTGACAGGCTGTATAAAATCCGCCCCCTGATAACCCACTTTTCTGCCAGGTTTGCAGAGGCTTATACACCTGGAAGGAATATATGCGTTGATGAATCCCTAATGAAGTATAAGGGAAGGCTGGGATTCAAGCAGTATATTCCTTCCAAACGCTCCAGATATGGGGTAAAGGTGTATAAGCTCTGTGACAGCGAGACTGGGTATACTCAGGCCTTCCGGGTGTATGAGGGAAAGGATAGCCACCTTGACCCTCCAGGTTGCCCAGAACATATGGGAACCACTGGCAAGATTGTCTGGGACCTGATATTACCCCTAATGAACAAAGGGTATCACTTGTACTTAGAGAATTTTTATACAAGTGTCCTTTTGTTCAAGCTACTGTATTGCTTTGATACAGTAGCTTGCGGTACAATTAAAAAGAACCGCGCAGGTTTCCCAGGACAGCTTGTACGCACCCGGCTACGAAGGGGGGAGACCTCAGCTCTGCGCCAAGAGGAGCTGTTGGCACTGAAGTACAGAGACAAGAAGGATGTATACCTTCTTACCACCATCCACACAGAGAGGACGGTGGCGGTTTCTGTACGTGGCAGAGCTGAGATTATAAGGAAGCCAGTGTGCATCAAGTCTTATAACCGGCATATGGGTGGGGTTGATCTGGCTGATCAGCTGCTGCAGCCCTACCTAATTATGCGGAAGACAAGGGCCTGGTACAAAAAGGTTGCAATTTACCTAATGCAGATTGCAACCCACAACGCTTTTTTGTTGTTCAAAAAAGCAAACCCCAGAGTTAAAAAGACTTTTTTACAGTTTCAGCTCCAGATTATTACGGGGATTTTGTACCATGATGCACCTGCTCCCCGGGCGGTGATGGGAGAGAGCAGAGTTGGGGCTACCCATTTTATTTTTAAAATCCCCCCTACTGCCACAAAGCAGAAACCACAAAAAAAATGCAGAGTCTGTACCAAGAGGGGGAAGAGAAGGGACACCATATATCACTGTCCTGATTGCCCTGGGCAGCCTGCACTCTGCATTGGGGACTGCTTCAAGCGGTACCATACAATGGTCAATTTTTAAAAAAATAAATACATTTGCTGTTACATATATATATATATATATATATATATATATATATATATATATATATTTTTTTTTTTTTTTTGGTTATGTTTACAGTTAGATGTTTTTTTGTTTTTTTTACTTTTACTGTGCCAGATTTTTACATTTCACTACTCTATTTTTTTCTAAAATTGGGCCTGTTTTTTTTTAACCAAAACCCCTGTCAAACCTATGCATGGGGGACATAGGTGTTCTCAGGGTGCCTTGCAGAAAACAACCTGAAGTATGTTTTTGTAATAACTTACAACAGTCTCTCCTAAATTATAGTCAAAAAGCAATGTGTTTGTAAAAATGAAAATTGAAAAATTACCACCATACACTTTCTCCAATTTTTTGGGCTAAAACGGTTGATTCAAAGGCATCAAAGCACACCATATACAATACCTTGGGGTGTCAAAATTTAAAAAATATACACTTTGAATGCAATAAATAAAAGTGGGGTATGCGATAGGCCCCAAACTAAAGATAGGCCTATCAGAAGAAATACTCTCATTTTTAATAACTAAAATCACAAGTCATAAAATTGTAACATAACCTTCCCAAAATCCTGGCAAACCTATGCATGGGGGGCATAGGTGTACTCAGGGTGCCTTGCAGAAAACAACCTGAAGTATTCTTTTGCAATAACTTACAACAATCTCTCCTAAATCATAGTCAAAAAGCAATGTGTCTGTAAAAATGAAAATTGAAAAATTACCACCATATACTTTCTCCAATTTTTTGGGCTAAAACGGTTGCTTCAAAGGCATCAAAGCACACCATATACAATACCTTGGGGTGTCAACATTTAAAAAATATACACTTTGAATGCAATAAATAAAAGTGGGGTATGTGATAGGCCCCAAACTAAAGATAGGCCTATCAGAAGAAATACTCTCATTTTTAATAACTAAAATCATGTAACATAACCTTTCCAAAATCCTGGCAAACCTATGCATGGGGGGCATAGGTGTACTCAGGGTGCCTTGCAGAAAACAACCTGAAGTATTCTTTTGCAATAACTTACAACAGTCTCTCCTAAATCATAGTAAAAAAGCAATGTGTCTGTAACAATGAAAATTGAAAAATTACCACCATATACTTTCTCCAATTTTTTGGGCTAAAACGGTTGCATCAAAGTCATCAAACCACTCCATGTATAATACCTTGGGGGGTCAACTTTTTAAATATAATCACATTTATGGAAAACAAATAAATTGGGGTATGTTAAAAGACCCCCAAAAAAGACGATAGGCAAAGAAAATATGTTAAATGTGAAAAAAAATCACAAACACATGTCAGACATTTGGCATTGCACCGCCCAAACAAGCCACCAAGCCTATGCATAGGTGGTATCACTGAACTCAAGAGATGTTGGTGACCACATATTGGTGTCCTCTTTGGTAGTAACACATAACAGGAGCTGTGAATCCATGTCTAAAGTACAATGTATGTGAAAAATAACACAAAGAAATGAATGCCCAATAGTTTGACAAAGACTAGTGGTTGAATTAGTGTATGGAAAGTGTTAAAACACCTGCATTTGAAATACCCTAGGATGTCTACTTTTCAAAAATATATGGTTTTATGGGGGTAAATTACATAGGCCGGCTTCAGAAATGTCTTAAATAGAACATGGGTGAATGGGATGTGAAAATGGGAAGTGTAAAAAATGGAATGCGCTTCCTAAAAATAAGGCCTTCTAGCCCCCAGAGAACCCAACACACCTATACATGGGTGGTATCACTGTACTCAGGAGATGTTGTTGAACACATATTGAGGTGTTTTTTGGCAGTAACACATAACAGGAACTGAGAATCCATGCCTAAAGTACAATGTGTGTGAAAAACATAATTTATGCTTACCTGATAAATTTATTTCTCTTGTAGTGTATCCAGTCCACGGATCATCCATTACTTATGGGATATTAACTCCTCCCCAACAGGAAGTGCAAGAGGATTCACCCAGCAGAGCTGCTATATAGCTCCTCCCCTAACTGCCATTACCAGTCATTCGACCGAAAACATGCAGAGAAAGGAAAACCATAGGGTACAGTGGTGACTGTAGTTTAATGGAAAAATTACCTGCCTTAAAGTGACAGGGCGGGCCGTGGACTGGATACACTACAAGAGAAATAAATTTATCAGGTAAGCATAAATTATGTTTTCTCTTGTTAAGTGTATCCAGTCCACGGATCATCCATTACTTATGGGATACCAATACCAAAGCTAAAGTACACGGATGACGGGAGGGACAGGCAGGCTCTTTATACGGAAGGAACCACTGCCTGAAGAACCTTTCTCCCAAAAACAGCCTCCGAAGAAGCAAAAGTGTCAAATTTGTAAAATTTGGAAAAAGTATGAAGAGAAGACCAAGTTGCAGCCTTGCAAATCTGTTCAACAGAAGCCTCATTCTTAAAGACCCAAGTGGAAGCCACAGCTCTAGTAGAATGTGCTGTAATTCTTTCAGGAGGCTGCTGTCCAGCAGTCTCATAGGCTAACCGTATTATGCTACGAAGCCAAAAGGAGAGAGAGGTAGCCGAAGCTTTTTGACCTCTCCTCTGACCAGAATAAACGACAAACAGGGAAGACGTTTGTCGAAAATCCTTAGTTGCCTGTAGATAAAATTTCAGGGCACGGACTACATCTAGATTGTGTAGCAGACGTTCCTTTTTCGAAGAAGGATTAGGACACAAAGATGGAACCACAATCTCTTGATTGATATTCCTGTTAGTGACCACCTTAGGTAGGAACCCAGGTTTAGTACGCAGAACTACCTTGTCTGAATGAAAAATCAGATAAGGAGAATCACAATGTAAGGCAGATAACTCAGAGACTCTTCGAGCCGAGGAAATCGCCATTAAAAACAGAACTTTCCAAGATAACAACTTGATATCAATGGAATGAAGGGGTTCAAACGGAACCCCCTGTAAAACATTAAGAACTAAGTTCAAACTCCATGGTGGAGCAACAGTTTTAAACACAGGCTTGATCCTAGCTAAAGCCTGACAAAAAGCTTGAACGTCCGGAACTTCTGACAGACGTTTGTGTAAAAGAATGGACAGAGCTGAAATCTGTCCCTTTAAGGAACTAGCAGATAAACCCTTTTCTAAACCTTCTTGTAGAAAAGACAATATCCTCGGAATCCTAACCTTACTCCATGAGTAACTCTTGGATTCGCACCAATATAAGTATTTGCGCCATATCTTATGGTAAATCTTTCTGGTAACAGGCTTCCTAGCCTGTATTAAGGTATCAATAACTGACTCAGAAAAACCACGTTTTGATAAAATCAAGCGTTCAATTTCCAAGCAGTCAGCTTCAGAGAAATTAGATTTTGATGTTTGAAGGGACCCTGGATCAGAAGGTCCTGTTTCAGAGGTAGCGACCAAGGTGGACAGGATGACATGTCCACTAGATCTGCATACCAAGTCCTGCGTGGCCATGCAGGCGCTATTAGAATCACTGATGCTCTCTCCTGTTTGATTCTGGCAATCAATCGAGGAAGCATCGGGAAGGGTGGAAACACATAAGCCATCCCGAAGGTCCAAGGTGCTGTCAAAGCATCTATCAGAACCGCTCCCGGATCCCTGGATCTGGACCCGTAACAAGGAAGCTTGGCGTTCTGTCGAGACGCCATGAGATCTATCTCTGGTTTGCCCCAACGTCGAAGTATTTGGGCAAAGACCTCCGGATGAAGTTCCCACTCCCCCGGATGAAAAGTCTGACGACTTAAGAAATCCGCCTCCCAGTTCTCCACTCCCGGGATGTGGATTGCTGACAGGTGGCAAGAGTGAGACTCTGCCCAGCGAATTATCTTTGATACTTCCATCATTGCTAGGGAGCTTCTTGTCCCTCCCTGATGGTTGATGTAAGCTACAGTCGTGATGTTGTCCGACTGAAACCTGATGAACCCCCGAGTTGTTAACTGGGGCCAAGCCAGAAGGGCATTGAGAACTGCTCTCAATTCCAGAATGTTTATTGGTAGGAGACTCTCCTCCTGATTCCATTGTCCCTGAGCCTTCAGAGAATTCCAGACAGCGCCCCAACCTAGTAGGCTGGCGTCTGTTGTTACAATTGTCCAGTCCGGCCTGCTGAATGGCATCCCCCTGGACAGATGTGGCCGAGAAAGCCACCATAGAAGAGAATTTCTGGTCTCTTGATCCAGATTCAGAGTAGGGGACAAGTCTGAGTAATCCCCATTCCACTGACTTAGCATGCACAATTGCAGCGGTCTGAGATGTAGACGTGCAAAGGGTACTATGTCCATTGCTGCTACCATTAAGCCGATCACCTCCATGCATTGAGCTACTGACGGGTGTTGAATGGAATGAAGGACACGGCATGCATTTTGAAGCTTTGTTAACCTGTCTTCTGTCAGGTAAATCTTCATTTCTACAGAATCTATAAGAGTCCCCAAGAAGGGAACTCTTGTGAGTGGAAAGAGAGAACTCTTCTTTTCGTTCACCTTCCATCCATGCGACCTTAGAAATGCCAGTACTAACTCTGTATGAGACTTGGCAGTTTGAAAGCTTGAAGCTTGTATCAGAATGTCGTCTAGGTACGGAGCTACCGCAATTCCTTGCGGTCTTAGTACCGCCAGAAGAGCACCCAGAACCTTTGTGAAGATTCTCGGAGCCGTAGCCAATCCGAATGGAAGAGCTACAAACTGGTAATGCCTGTCTAGAAAGGCAAACCTTAGATACCGGTAATGATCTTTGTGAATCGGTATGTGAAGGTAAGCATCCTTTAAATCCACTGTGGTCATGTACTGACCCTTTTGGATCATGGGTAAAATTGTCCGAATAGTTTCCATTTTGAACGATGGAACTCTTAGGAATTTGTTTAGGATCTTTAAATCCAAGATTGGCCTGAAAGTTCCCTCTTTTTTGGGAACCACAAACAGATTTGAGTAAAACCCTTGTCCTTGTTCCGACCGCGGAACCGGGTGGATCACTCCCATTAATAAAAGATCTTGTACGCAGCGTAGAAACGCCTCTTTCTTTATTTGGTTTGTTGACAACCTTGACAGATGAAATCTCCCTCTTGGGGGAGAGAATTTGAAGTCTAGAAGGTATCCCTGAGATATGATCTCTAACGCCCAGGGATCCTGGACATCTCTTGCCCAAGCCTGGGCGAAGAGAGAAAGTCTGCCCCCCACTAGATCCGTTCCCGGATCGGGGGCCCTCGATTCATGCTGTCTTAGGGGCAGCAGCAGGTTTCCTGGCCTGCTTGCCCTTGTTCCAGGACTGGTTAGGTCTCCAGCCTTGTCTGTAGCGAGCAACAGCTCCTTCCTGTTTTGGTGCAGAGGAAGTTGATGCTGCTCCTGCTTTGAAATTACGAAAGGAACGAAAATTAGACTGTCTAGCCTTAGGTTTGGCTCTGTCTTGAGGCAGGGCATGGCCTTTACCTCCTGTAATGTCAGCGATAATTTCTTTCAACCCGGGCCCGAATAAGGTCTGCCCTTTGAAAGGTATATTAAGCAATTTAGATTTTGAAGTAACGTCAGCTGACCAGGATTTTAGCCACAGTGCTCTGCGTGCCTGAATGGCGAATCCGGAATTCTTAGCCGTAAGTTTAGTTAAATGTACTACGGCATCTGAAATAAATGAGTTAGCTAACTTAAGGGCTTTAAGCTTGTGTGTAATCTCATCTAATGGAGCTGATTCAAGTGTCTCTTCCAGAGACTCAAACCAAAATGCTGCTGCAGCCGTGACAGGCGCAATGCATGCAAGAGGTTGCAATATAAAACCTTGTTGAACAAACATTTTCTTAAGGTAACCCTCTAACTTTTTATCCATTGGATCTGAAAAGGCACAGCTATCCTCCACCGGGATAGTGGTACGCTTAGCTAAAGTAGAAACTGCTCCCTCCACCTTAGGGACCGTTTGCCATAAGTCCCGTGTGGTGGCGTCTATTGGAAACATCTTTCTAAATATCGGAGGGGGTGAGAACGGCACACCGGGTCTATCCCACTCCTTAGTAACAATTTCAGTAAGTCTCTTAGGTATAGGAAAAACGTCAGTACTCGCCGGTACCGCAAAATATTTATCCAACCTACACATTTTCTCTGGTATTGCAACTGTGTTACAATCATTCAGAGCCGCTAACACCTCCCCTAGTAATACACGGAGGTTTTCCAGCTTAAATTTAAAATTTGAAATATCTGAATCCAGTTTGTTTGGATCAGAACCGTCACCCGCAGAATGAAGCTCTCCGTCCTCATGTTCTGCAAATTGTGACGCAGTGTCTGACATGGCCCTAATATTATCAGCGCACTCTGTTCTCACCCCAGAGTGATCACGCTTACCTCTTAGTTCTGGTAATTTAGCCAAAACTTCAGTCATAACAGTAGCCATATCCTGTAATGTGATTTGTAATGGCCGCCCAGATGTACTCGGCGCTACAATATCACGCACCTCCCGAGCGGGAGATGCAGGTACTGACACGTGAGGCGAGTTAGTCGGCATAACTCTCCCCTCGTTGTTTGGTGAAATATGTTCAATTTGTACAGATTGACTTTTATTTAATGTAGCATCAATACAGTTAGTACATAAATTTCTATTGGGCTCCACTTTGGCTTTAGCACATATAGCACAGATATCTTCCTCTGAATCAGACATGTTTAACACACTAGCAAATAAACTAGCAACTTGGAAATACTTTTCAAGTAATTTACTATAATATGAAAACGTACTGTGCCTATAAGAAGCACAGAAAAAGTTATGACAGTTGAAAATTAATAAACTGAAAAGTTATAGCATCAAATCTTTGTAAAAAACACAATTTTAGCAAAGGATTGCTCCCATTAGCAAAGGATAACTAACCCTGATAGCAGAAAAAACATTTTTTCACCCAGTACCTCAGAAAATTAAACGATTTTACATGCCAGCAAAAAACGTTTAACATTAATAAATTGAGTGTTATTAAAAAGCCTGTTGCTAGTCCCTGCAAATTAGGCTAAAGTTTTATGCATACAGTATAATTCCAGTGAAGTGCCATTCCCCAGAATACTGAAGTGTAAAATATACATACATGACAGCCTGATACCAGTTGCTGCTACTGCATTTAAGGCTGAGTTTACATTATATCGGTATGGCAGAATTTTCTCATCAATTCCATTGTCAGAAAATAATAAGCTGCTACATACCTCTTTGCAGATTAATCTGCCCGCTGTCCCCTGATCTGAAGTTTACCTCTCCTCAGATGGCCGAGAAACAGCAATATGATCTTAACTACTCCGGCTAAAATCATAGAAAAACTCAGGTAGATTCTTCTTCAAATTCTACCAGAGAAGGAATAACACACTCCGGTGCTATTATAAAATAACAAACTTTTGATTGAAGGTATGAAACTAAGTATAATCACCACAGTCCTCTCACACATCCTATCTATTCGTTGGGTGCAAGAGAATGACTGGGAATGGCAGTTAGGGGAGGAGCTATATAGCAGCTCTGCTGGGTGAATCCTCTTGCACTTCCTGTTGGGGAGGAGTTAATATCCCATAAGTAATGGATGATCCGTGGACTGGATACACTTAACAAGAGAAAATAACACAAAAAAATGACTACCCAAAAGTTTGACAAAGACTGGTGGTTAAATAAGTTCATGGAAAGTGTGAAAATACCAGCATTTCAAATACCCTAGGGGGTCTACTTCTCAAAAATATATGGTTTTATGGGGGTAAATTTCATTGACCAGCTTCAGAAATGTCCCAAATAGGACATGGGTGCATGATGACCGATGTGAAAATTCCAAGTTGAAAAACTGGAATGCGCTTCCTAAAAATAAGGCCTTCTAGCCCCCAGAGAACCCAACACACCTATACATGGGTGGTATCACTGTACTCAGGAGATGTTGTTGAACACATATTGAGGTGTTTTTGGCAGTAACACATAACAGGAACTGAGAATCCATGCCTAAAGTACAATGTGTGTGAAAAATAACACAAAAAAATGACTACCCAAAGGTTTGACAAAGACTGGTGGTTAAATAAGTTCATGGAAAGTGTGAAAATACCAGCATTTCAAATACCCTAGGGGGTCTACTTCTCAAAAATATATGGTTTTATGGGGGTAAATTTCATTGACCGGCTTCAGAAATGTCCCAAATAGGACATGGGTGCATGATGACCGATGTGAAAATTCCAAGTTGAAAAACTGGAATGCGCTTCCTAAAAATAAGGCCTTCTAGCCCCCAGAGAACCCAACACACCTATACATGGGTGGTATCACTGTACTCAGGAGATGTTGTTGAACACATATTGAGGTGTTTTTTGGCAGTAACACATAACAGGAACTGAGAATCCATGCCTAAAGTGCAATGTGTGTGAAAAATAACACAAAAAAATGACTACCCAAAAGTTTGACAAAGACTGGTGGTTAAATAAGTTCATGGAAAGTGTGAAAATACCAGCATTTCAAATACCCTAGGGGGTCTACTTCTCAAAAATATATGGTTTTATGGGGGTAAATTTCATTGACCGGCTTCAGAAATGTCCCAAATAGGACATGGGTGCATGATGACCGATGTGAAAATTCCAAATTGAAAAACTGGAATGCGCTTCCTAAAAATAAGGCCTTCTAGCCCCCAGAGAACCCAACACACCTATACATAGGTGGTATCACTGTACTCAGGGGATGTTGTTGAACACATATTGAGGTGCTTTTTGGCAGTAACACATAACAGGAACTGAGAATCCATGCCTAAAGTACAATGTGTGTGAAAAATAACACAAAAAAATGACTACCCAAAAGTTTGACAAAGACTGGTGGTTGAATTAGTGCATGGAAAGTGTTAAAATACCAGCATTTGAAATACCCTAGGGTGTCTACTTTTCAAAAATATATGTTTTGATGGGGGTAAATTCCATTGGCCAGCTTCAGAAATGTCCCAAATAGGACATGGGTGCATGATGACCGATGTGAAAATTCCAAGTTGAAAAACTGGAATGCGCTTCCTAAAATTAAGGCCTTTTAGCCCCCAGAGAACCCGACACACCTATACATGGGTGGTATCACTGTACTCAGGAGATGTTGTTGAACACATATTGAGGTGTTTTTTGGCAGTAACACATAACAGGAACTGAGAATCCATGCCTAAAGTGCAATGTGTGTGAAAAATAACACAAAAAAAATGACTACCCAAAAGTTTGACAAAGACTGGTGGTTAAATAAGTTCATGGAAAGTGTGAAAATACCAGCATTTCAAATACCCTAGGGGGTCTACTTCTCAAAAATATATGGTTTTATGGGGGTAAATTTCATTGACCGGCTTCAGAAATGTCCCAAATAGGACATGGGTGCATGATGACCGATGTGAAAATTCCAAATTGAAAAACTGGAATGCGCTTCCTAAAAATAAGGCCTTCTAGCCCCCAGAGAACCCAACACACCTATACATAGGTGGTATCACTGTACTCAGGGGATGTTGTTGAACACATATTGAGGTGCTTTTTGGCAGTAACACATAACAGGAACTGAGAATCCATGCCTAAAGTACAATGTGTGTGAAAAATAACACAAAAAAATGACTACCCAAAAGTTTGACAAAGACTGGTGGTTGAATTAGTGCATGGAAAGTGTTAATATACCAGCATTTGAAATACCCTAGGGTGTCTACTTTTCAAAAATATATGGTTTGATGGGGGTAAATTCCATTGGCCAGCTTCAGAAATGTCCCAAATAGGACATGGGTGCATGATGACCGATGTGAAAATTCCAAGTTGAAAAACTGGAATGCGCTTCCTAAAATTAAGGCCTTTTAGCCCCCAGAGAACCCGACACACCTATACATGGGTGGTATCACTGAACTCAGGAGATGTTGTTGAACACATATTGAGGTGTTTTTTGGCAGTAACACATAACAGGAACTGAGAATCCATGCCTAAAGTACAATGTGTGTGAAAAATAACACAAAAAAATGACTACCCAAAAGTTTGACAAAGACTGGTGGTTGAATTAGTGCATGGAAAGTGTTAAAATACCAGCATTTGAAATACCCTAGGGTGTCTACTTTTCAAAAATATATGGTTTGATGGGGTAAATTCCATTGGCCAGCTTCAGAAATGTCCCAAATAGGACATGGGTGCATGATGACCGATGTGAAAATTCCAAGTTGAAAAACTGGAATGCGCTTCCTAAAATTAAGGCCTTTTAGCCCCCAGAGAACCCGACACACCTATACATGGGTGGTATCACTGTACTCAGGAGATGTTGTTGAACACATATTGAGGTGTTTTTTGGCAGTAACACATAACAGGAACTGAGAATCCATGCCTAAAGTACAATGTGTGTGAAAAATAACACAAAATAATGACTACCCAAAAGTTTGACAAAGACTGGTGGTTGAATTAGTGCATGGAAAGTGTTAAAATACAAGCATTTGAAATACCCTAGGGTGTCTACTTTTCAAAAATATATGGTTTGATGGGGGTAAATTCCATTGACCAGCTTCAGAAATGTCCCAAATAGGACATGGGTGCATGATGACCGATGTGAAAATTCCAAGTTGAAAAACTGGAATGCGCTTCCTAAAATTAAGGCCTTTTAGCCCCCAGAGAACCCGACACACCTATACATGGGTGGTATCACTGTACTCAGGAGATGTTGTTGAACACATATTGAGGTATTTTTTGGCAGTAACACATAACAGGAACTGAGAATCCATGCCTAAAGTACAATGTGTGTGAAAAATAACACAAAATAATGACTACCCAAAAGTTTGACAAAGACTGGTGGTTGAATTAGTGCATGGAAAGTGTTAAAATACAAGCATTTGAAATACCCTAGGGTGTCTACTTTTCAAAAATATATGGTTTGATGGGGGTAAATTCCATTGACCAGCTTCAGAAATGTCCCAAATAGGACATGGGTGCATGATGACCGATGTGAAAATTCCAAGTTGAAAAACTGGAATGCGCTCCCTAAAAATAAGAGCTTTTAGGCCCCCGAGAACCCGACACACCTATACATGCGTGGTATCACTGTACCCAGGAGATGCTGCTGAAGACATATGAGGGTGTTATTTGGCAGTAACCCTTAATATTATCAGTAAATGTATTCTTAAATTGCTATTTTGTCAAAAAATCAAATTATTTTTTTTTTCCCCCCAAACTTTGGCATAGATTGGTGGTAAAATGGTTGCATGAAAAAAGTCAAAATACCCCAAGTTTAATACCTTAGGTTGTCTTCTTTTAAAAAATATATACATTTGAAGGGTTATTCAGGGATTCATGACAGATATTGGTGTTACAATGTAACTATCGCCAATTTTGAAAAAACATGGTTTTGAAATAGCAAAGTGCTACTTGTACTTATTGCCCTATAACTTGCAAAACAAGCAAAGAACATGTAAACATTGGGTATTTATAAACTCAGGACAAAATTTAGAAACTGTTTAGCATTGGTATTTTATGGTGGTTGTAGATGTGTAAGAGATTTTGGGGCTCAAAGTTAGAAAAAGTGCATTTTTTTTCATTTTTTCCTCATATTTTATATATTTTTTTATAGTAAATTATAAGATATGATGAAAATAATCATATCTTTAGAAAGTCCATTTAATGGCGAGAAAAACAGTATATAATATGTGTGGGTACAGTAAATGAGTAAGAGGAAAATTACAGTTAAACACAAACATCGCAGAAATGCAAAAATAGCCTTGGTCCCAGATGGTCAACAAATTGAAAAGTGGTCTGGTCACTAAGGGGTTAAGGGGTTAAAAAAATTGTCAAACTGTTTCCAGTTATTTGTATGTTTCAAACAAAATACTTCTATTTTTCTTTTGGTTTAATAAAATGTGGCAATTTAAAATGTTGACTGTTGGGGGGTTTTGGTGGAAGAATAAGTATATTCAAGTGTTTTTAGAAGAGGTTTGAAGCGGACACAAATATTCTCAGTAAGAACACACATTTTAAGGGACTGAGCTTTAAATGTAATTTTAAAAGTTGTTTGGTGCTTATCTACAATACATGATATTATAGGTTACCAAGAGTCTTTGAAAGGAAAGTGTACTGTAAAATTGTATCCCCTTTAATTTCTTCCCAATTATCTATTTTACCTGCTAGAGTGTATTAAATTGTTTACACGTCGCTCTTTTAAACTTTATTTTGGCCTTTGAAATAGATGATTTTGCCTGTGGTAACCCACCTATAATCAAAATTTCAACTATAGGAAAACTATGTAAACATAGCCAGCAAAAGACATTAACACTCCAAGTGGAGGTAGGAGAGATAAGTAATAAAATGTTAATTTTCCGTTTTTCTCTAAGTACTCGGCTTTGGTATAAAGAAACAAGATAAGGAAGCATGTGTGTGTCAGTGATAAAATAAGGAAATCTTATTTACCTGAAAGATGGATATGTTACGTATATATATATATATATATATATATATATATATATATATATATATATACACACACACTATGAGTAAAGAAGGACTAAATGACATACATTACTGTCACTTTAAAGAAAGGGAAATTTGCACACAAAAACGTTTTAGAGAGAACAAAGTTCCTCTCATGTTTATTAGCTGCAACTTTCAGGTGTCAGAATTGGATATCATTTACAAGGATAAAAGTGATATATGTGACATACAAATAAGCAAACAGTATGGAAACAAAACAAACATATATACAAAAGAAATTGGAATAAATACAGGAGGATACTAACTCCCAGGGTAAAGAGGTTAATACGGTAAATATGTATACAAATGATAGCTAACTACCGTAAACAGACCAAACATGGGGGTACCACTTTTGGGAGGTACCCCCATGTTTGGTCTGTTTACGGTAGTTAGCTTCCTGAAAGCTTTGAAATTAAAATAAACAGCTTTAAATTAACCTTTGTCCATGCATTTATTTTTAATATATTAACCCCTTAACGACCGAGGACGTGCAGGGTACGTCCTCAAAAAAAAAGGCAGTTAGCGCCTGAGGACGTACCCTGCACGTCCTCAGTGTGGAAAGCAGCTGGAAGCGATCCTGCTCACTTCCAGCTGCTTTCCGGTTATTGCAGTGATGCCTCAATATCGAGGCATCCTGCAATAACCATTTTTAGCCATCCGATGCAGAGAGAGCCACTCTGTGGGCCTCTCTGCACCGGACATTAACGGCTAAGTTCGTTGGTGGGTGGGAGCTGGTGTGGGAGGAGGGTGGTGGCCATCGATGGCCTTTGTGATGCGGAGGGGGGTGGGATCGTGGGCGGGGACGACCGGGGGGGGGCGCGCTCGGACGCACGCACGTGCACGGGGAGGCCGGGCGGGCGCGTGCACGGGGAAGGAGCGGGTGGGAACCACTACGCTACAGAACATTTTTAGTTAGAAGTGGGGATAAAGGGGGGAATTTTATTTGATTTGGTGATTGGTTTGGCTGGTGGGATATTGGACTGTGGGGGGGAAGCTACACTACAGAAAAAAATAAAAAAAAATAATAAAAAACATTTTTATTTGCAAACTGGGTACTGGCAGACAGCTGCCAGTACCCAAGATGGCCCCCAATAAGGCAGAGGGGGAGGGTTAGGGAGCTATTTTGGGGGGATCAGGGAGGTTGGGGGCTAAGGGGGATCCTACATAGCAGCATATGTAAACATGCTAAAATGTTTTTTTTTTAATACTTTTTATTTTAGTACTGGCAGACTTTCTGCCAGTACTTTTTTTTTTTTTTTTTTTTATCAATTTTTATTAAAACATGATAGCTTTGTGCTTTTTATAAGCTTTACCAAATTGTGCTATGTGTGATCACATAAGTATACTCCATTTTCTCCTCTAAATGGAACACATTCGTTTTTGACATTATTGACAATGCACATTTTCACAAAAATTGCAGCATAAGCAGATTTGTATACAGTTATGGATATACCCCAGTCTGAAATTCTCTGGGCACACATTAAAGGGACAGTATACTGTAAAATTGTTTTTCCCTTAATGTATTACCAATGACTTGTTATACCAGCTGTAGAGTATAGAATGTATGAGAAATTGCATTTTCAGGTTTATTTGTGTATATGAAATTGCTCGTTTTGTGCTTTGAAACCACAACTTTATGAAATGGGTTGACCTTGCAAGCAAAATCAGATCTCATTATTTTATTACTTTGTGTACACACACTTGATTCCTTATCCTGTGTCTGTTTGTAAACAAAAGTCCAATACTTAAGAAAACAATGGAAAATTATAATTTTATTAGTTATCTTTTCTGCACCCCACTGGGAGTGTAATTTCTTCTGCTGGCTGTTTTTACATAGCCTGCCAATAGCCTGGACTTAGGTCCAGAAACTTTCAGCATAGGTGGGGATATCACAGGCTTAATTAGCTATTATAAGGGTAAATTAGTTACTTGTAAACAATTTAATACACTCTAGCAGGTAAAATGGATCATTGTGAACAAATTAAAGTGTAGAAAATATTTGGGTAAACTGTCCCTTTAATTAGTAAAATATTAATACTGGCAAAGGGAAGCAAATCTACTAAATAAATAAACTTGTCCCATCTCCTCTTATTGCTCCATATAACTGTTTAATACTTATTTTATTTTATTTTCGCGATTACAGTGATTATGAAACTTTTTGCAAAGTCTTAGCTGCACAGTGATAGTTTTCAGTGAAATCAAATAAAAAAACTCCCTCTAAATTTTCCAAGTTTAACATTATTGCATGTACTGTAGGAAATTTGTGAATAGATAATAAACTCCAGTTGTCAAGCCCTATAAAACAAGATTGAGATCCATTCGGATTCATAATATTGAGTAAAAACACTAATTAACTTAAACAAGAATACTTTTAAAATGTTACCTGTTGGAATACACAGTTTTTGTATGTTGCCACACTTGCTTTAAGGTCTCTGCTAGGGTTGCCACCTTTAGTTCAGGCCAAACCCGAACACTCTATACACTATGTATAAAAGCACAAACACAAACTTGCACATAGATATTCACACACTATCTCTCACACTAACTCACACTCTGACACACTCAAAGACACTAAAGCTAACACACACTCTGTCACAGACTAACACACACATTCTCTTTCACAAACACAAATACACTCACTCTTTCACACACAGAAAGAACCTGGCAAACACAAAGAGACAAACACACTCCCACACAGAGACACACTCAGACACACTCCCACAAGAGAAAAATAACTATTTCAGTAAGTTGCAAAAAGCACAATACCACCTTTTTTGGCTGTGGCTGTTTCCCACCAAACCCGTCTGACTCAGCTTATAACCCGGACATACAAAATGGAAACTAAAACTGTCCGGGCCATTACTGGACAAGTGGCAACCCTAGTCTCTGCATATACCTAATATGTCATAAATAAACCCTGCTTGTCCTCCACACAAAATCAAAAAAGTCTAAATTCTGTATCTTGGCTGCAGTTTCCACGGTAAAATAAAACAGGTCTGTAAGCACCATTCAGACTAGTCATAAATATTTTCTTTAATTCCTTATAGTCTAGGAATACTAAAGATCTCTGTGTGTTGTCACCTTGAATTTAATCAGTTAAGGCTTATTTAGGCAAAGCCTCTATAGTTTAGATTATATGGCACCAGGACCATCAAATTATTGAATGTTTGTTAAACTTTTTCGTATCTTCTCATCTATGACACTAAAATTATCCAGGATTCTTTCCTGTAACACTATAATGTGTAACATTCCTTAAGCCATTCCATGTGTGGATCAACACATCTATCACAGAACAGATCACAAAGTTAATGTATATGAATAATTGTAGATTTTCTGACTGGCCCCCAGACACACAAAATTCAATAATACCAACATAAATGATTGTAGACACTAAATGCCAAATAAAGTGTACATAAAAAGTCTTATTAGCTTGCTGAATACGGCATGGTTTATGCATTCCACTCAAAATATATCTCTTATGTCCAATCATAAATTTAACAAACCTGTCCACATAAGTGTGAAGTGATTTTTACAACTTCACTTCATAAGTAGATTCCTATGTCCACCTGGTAATTTACAAACCCATATCATCATCACTCTTAGACTATCACATGTAAACACCAATTCCCTTACCCTCATCAACAATTCGATCCACAAAATTTATACCACTAGAGTCAACTTTTCACTCTAGAAAACAGTTTTCATTTCCTTTATAGAATTATTTTCTTATTTTTCTAAATGTTTTCAGTTTTAGACTTGTGCTTTCATTGATTTCTGATAGTTTTGCTCCTTTATCTCCTTATAATTTTAGTTCCCATATGAACTCTTTCTATCCATGTTCCATTTTCTAATTATCCAAATAAAAAGATGTTTTATCCCCTGGCCTTATAATTCATTTTTGTATTTTTTTTTTATGCTGGATCAAATAAATAGGTTATTGAAATGGTCGCCCCAGATTCACATAACTAGTTTTCATGAACACCTGGCTTGCTCTTAAGATGTACTTAAGATGGCGGGGACAATTGTGGGGTGGGGGAGGGAAGAGAGCTGTTTGGGAGGGATCAGGGGGTGGGATGTGTCAGGTGGGAGGCTGATCTCTACACTAAAGCTAAAATTAAAGCTAAAATTAACCCTGCAAGCTCCCTACAAAGTACCTAATTAACCCCTTTGCTGCTGGCCATAATACACGTGTGATGCGCAGCGCATTTAGCGCCTTCTAATTACCAAAAAGCAACGCCAAAGCCATATATGTCTGCTATTTCTGAACAAAGGAGATCCCAGAGAAGCATTTACAACCATTTTTGCCATAATTGCACAAGCTGTTTGTAAGTAATTTTAGTGAGAAACCTAAAGTTTGAAAAAGTGAACAATTTTTTTTTATTTGATCGCTTTTGGCGGTGAAATGGTGGCATGAAATATACCAAAATGGGCCTAGATCAATACTTGGGGTTGTCTACTACACTACACTAGAGCTAAAATTAACCCTAGAAGCTCCCTACATGCTCCCTAATTAACCCATTCACTGCTGGGCATAATACACGTGTGGTGCGCAGTGGCATTTAGCAGCCTTCTAATTACCAAAAAGCAAAGCCAAAGCCATATATGTCTGCTATTTATGAACAAAGGGGATCCGAGAGAAGCATTTACAACCATTTATGCCATAATTTCATGAGTTGTTTGTAAATAATTTCAGTGAGAAACCTAAAGTTTGTGAAACAATTTGTGAAAAAGTGAAAACATTTTTTTATTTGATCGCATTTGGCGGTGAAATGGTGGCATGAAATATACCAAAATGGGCCTAGATCAATACTTTGGGATGCCTTCTAAAAAAAAAATATATACATGTCAATGGATATTCAGAGATTCCTGAAAGATATGTCAGTATATTTATGAAAATCTTAGCAGTATTTTCCAAACAATGTGTGAGTATATGGCAGGAATATATTTAACAATCTTCCTTTAGACTGAGCCCACAATCAATATACTTCTACTAAGACAACAAATAAAATTAATATAAATACCTGAACTCTTTTATTTAGATAATATCCATGAACA
Organism: Bombina bombina; assembly: GCF_027579735.1. Lineage (NCBI taxonomy): Eukaryota > Metazoa > Chordata > Amphibia > Anura > Bombinatoridae > Bombina > Bombina bombina. The sequence continues at coordinate 176,288,101 of NC_069501.1, forward strand.
TATTGAAGTATATTTGCAATAAAAGGAAATGAAATAACTTTTTATGCGCTTGAGAACTATTTAAATATGCTATTCAAAATTCATACATGCTTATCTTAAAAACCCACCTTATTTATAAATAACCTTTAACATCCAAGCAATACAATTTTAAACAGTGTTCTTAAACAATAGGATAATATATATATTCTGCTATTTAACTGCAATTTATCCTAATACAATATTGACTTAAAACACCAGAACTTTCACAGATAAATCACTTAGTCTACCAGATACAAATTTAAACAATACCTAGGCTGTGATTACCAATTTAAAATACAATTTATTTATTTGACTCTGCCAGGCCCAGCAATAGTAATTGTTTACTTTAAATGCTTGCATACAAATTGGTAGGCTAAGAGCTATCTAGGACAATGACACACAGTTTAAAAGTATAATCTGCTCTTTAAATCTATTAACTGTAAAGGCTATGCATATGACTTATCTTACAAAACCCAGAAAACTGTATCTTTAAACTGCAGTGACTTTAAAATATCACATGTAATTAGCAGCCCTTTTCTTATACTCTATATATACATTACCAAAATGATATCCAACTTCAAGATTTTTTCACACCTCATATAAAATAAGTGTAATTGCAATGGAATAGGAGAAGTATGGCCCACTTTGTTTTTATAGTTTGACTGTGTCCCACGCAAAACAGTTTCAGTCAGTTACAAAACTCTGCAGCCAGTGTCTGTCTTCTTCCTTCTGCATATAACTTATTGTCTAATCATAGGTGTGAAATATGGGTGGCCCTTCGAAACCTTGTCCCTCTATTGGATAACTTGAATATCCCATTTCCAACAGCCAAAAAGCTTTCTGGCTGTAGTTCTCTCATGGCAACACCGGGTGGCATCACAAACAGACACAGCAACATTTGAAACAACTTAAATCACTATTTCTATGAAATGGTTATTCATTTTATCATAATTTACTGCAACAACTATTCACAATATTTGTTTTGGATAAGTTATATCTTAATGAATTTTCTGATCATTTTGATATGAAACATCACATATATCTAACATTATATTAAAATAATTTATATTTCATTTAGCCTAACAAAAAAAATGTATATTTCATAGTCATATCACATCAAAGTAACTTCCATATCTTCATCTCACTATATTTTACAAGATGTATTTAAAACTTTATAAACATTTATTGCACATTCATATGATATGACATTTCATTTCATGCAGGCATTCCATCTGAAATAAAGTAATAAATGTCATTAATTATTTCTTTCCAGGTCCACAAGTATTTATTTATATTCTTAAAAAACACAGAGGTTAAGTAAGATCTTTTATGTTTTCAAAACATATATATCTTGTATTTATTTTCCTAGTATATTTTATTTGAAATCTAACTACAGTTGTTTTCAATTCATGTGCTGTTATCCTAACGTTCTAACTGCCCTTTCAGTAACTTCAGACTCCCTGTCTCCCACTCCACATGGGGTCCCCTGCACCAAAGGGCAAATGCTGAAAATCTCACATGACTTGTCACCTGAGCTAGATTCCTAGGTATATTGGGAGGGGTAAATAGATTTTATCTCACATTCCCAAGCAATCATACATATGGTTTTCTGAAACTGTGGCTACATTTTAATTAAACCAAATGTTGTATTGTCAAGCCTTTGGAGACATCCTGGAGATGTGTATTCAGAATTTTACCTGTGCTAATTGAAGAAGTGGGGGAGAACTCTTAGAAATAATCCTTTGTTTTACACACCATGTGCACATCCACAGCTTTATTAAATAAAGATAAATATACTTCTATATATTATTTAATAATATTTCAAATACCTTGACATAAATCCCCCTTTCCAATTCAAAAATAGGTATGACACATGTATTTGAATTGGATCAAAGTTAGTGGTATTTGGTGAGGATGTTGACCGTACACGTCATGGACAGTCTTCTATGTAGAAAGTTTGTTATTTTGAGCCTTCATGTTTATCAGTTAGGCATATTTAAACTACAGTATGTCTTTAGTTCATTTGGGGATATGACACTTCATTCTCCCTCTATGACTTGTAGTTGGGATCTAGGATGACATGCCCGCAATTGATTGATATGGACCCATTTATCTATGAAACTTTCATTTTTGGGGATCCTTATTTTATAGGCTACTGGAGATATTTTGTCAGTAATGACAAAAGGACCTTTCCATGAGGGAAGAAATTTCTTCTCCCTAACCTGATCTCTTCCAAAGTTATAAAGATAAACTTTATCATTTATTTCATATTCCTTTTTGGACGTTTTGAGATCATAGTATGTTTTAGTGGCAGTTGCGGCTCTTTCTAAATTCCTTTGAGCAAATGCAAATGCATATTGCAGGTGTTTTCTTAAGTTCTCCACATATTGATGTGTATTGGCAGCGTTTATCAAGTTTTGGTCTGATGTACGGTACAGCAGATGTTGAGGTAAAACCATTCTTCTACCAGTCATCAGCTCAAAAGGTGACATTTTGGTAGCACTACTTGGAGTTGCTCTTAATGCCATTAAGACTAGAGGTAGTTTTACATCCCAGTCTTTACCTGTTTCACTCACAAACTTTTTGAGGATTTTAACAATGGACTGGTTGTAACGCTCTACACCACCACTTGAGGCAGCTCTATAAGCAATATGGAGCTTTCTTTTAACCCCTAGTATTTTCCACATTTTGGTCATCACTTCGCTAGTGAAGTGGGTCCCCCTATCTGATTCGATTCTTTGGGGCAAACCAAATCTGGAAAACACATGGTTGATGAGCAATGCTGCACATGTTTCAGCATTATTGTTAGGTGCACTAATGCACTCTACCCATTAGTGAACAGGCATGTCACTGTTAACATGTACTTGTTACCTCTTGATGACCTTGTTACCGGACCAATAAAATCAATTTGTATATCTGACCATGGCATTACCCTCCCCCTTTTCTGCAATGGCGCTCTATGCGTTGGTGCAGTGGGTTGAAACTGTGGGCAGATTAAACACCCTTGACAGTAGGTTTGAACATCTTTCAACATGTGTGGCCAAAAAGCATAATCACGTAATATTTCATATGTGAGTTTGGCACCACGATGACCAGATGTGGGAGCACCATGGGCATGTTGAAGCATTAGACCTCTGAACTTGGTGGGTACTACCCACTGCTGGATGCCAGTTTTGGAAGTTCTAATTAACAAACCATCCTGTAACTTGAATTGTGATCTAGATTTTATTAAGATTCTAAGATCTTCCTTGCCAATACAATCATCTTTTGAGATGGGGTTGCTTTCAGGATCTTCTATGTGTTTATAGAAGATGCCTACAATGGGGTCTTCTTTTTGACTAGTGATCAGGTCCTCACTAGGAGAATCCTGACTCCATTGTACCAAGTTAGGCTCACTCTGTTGTTTTGCCTGGTTTCTGGTAATGGCTTCTACCTGGATTGCACCCATTAAGTGGTCAATATTAAGGAGTTCTCCAGTTATGGCTCCTTGTTTGGCTAACGAATCCGCAAGATCATTGCCTTCCTTATCAGGACCTAGAACTCTGGAATGACCCTTGGTCTTTTTCCAGTGTATGGTTAAATCATTGGATACCACCAGATTATCAATCTCACAGAACAACTTGCCATGCTTGACTGGTTTGTTATTGCTTTTCTGCATGCCATTTCTTTTCCAAGTTGGCAGGTATTCAACAAAGCTGTCACGCACATAATTCGAGTCAGTTATGATCACAAATTCATTAATACCATGTTCAATAGCCATTTCAATGGTTTTGAAAACAGCAGTTAGTTCAGCAACTTGACTGGATCTTTGTCCAATGTTGAAACCTATAGATATATTTGGGAATCCATTTGCCCCCGTTATACCAATGCCAGCGACTAATCTGCGTTCATTATCAATAGTGGCATGGTAAGAGCAACCATCAACATACACCCAAGGTAATGTTTGACAATGGTCCTCATTGTATATTTTATATGGGGAAAGCAATTGTTCCTCCAGAAAATCATCTCCTGATAATTCTTCCCCAGGATCTCTAGCAGTACAGTCGTGGAGCTCAGCAAGCCCCTGTGCAACTGGATTCTTTTTATTCTGCTTGTAGCGAATTTCTAATGGCCAGCCTTGTAAGGAAAGACTCCACGCTGTTATGCGGCTATTAGACAAATTCCCATCTCTTATTCTGTCACTTTGCAAATATAGCAAAGGCTGGTGGGCTGTTTCTACAATAATTTTCTCGCCCTGTATATAGCTGCGGAAATTTTGTAGAGCCCATACAGTAGATAAGAGGGCTTTTTCGCAATCGCTAAACTTTATTTCTACTGGGGATAGATTTTTGCTCGCATAAGCAATGGCTTTGTTCAAATTATTATGCTTCTGGTATAAAACAGCACTCATGCTTATATCTGTGTATCCTGTCTCTAAGAAGAAAGGTTTACCACCTTCAGGGTACGCTAAGCAAGGTGCTTGAGTGAGTTTTCTCTTCAGCTCTCTGATGGCTGTATCTTGAGACTCACTCCAGTGCCATTTCACATCCTTCTTTAGAAGAAGTAGTAGTGGTTTAGCTAATTCCGCATAATTATCAATGAATTTGCGAGAATAATTTGTCATACCCAGGAATGATCTCAATTCCTTTAAGTTAGTTGGGTTTTTAGAATTTACTATAGCTTCCACCTTTTTCTTTTGGGGATTTAATCCTTCAGAGGTAACTTCATGTCCCAAGAAGTTTACACGAGTGCGGCACTATTGAGCTTTTTGTAGGGATAATTTGACACCTGCCCTTTTAAGTTGGCTGAGGACGTGTTTAAGCTATGCGATGTGTTTTTCAAAGTCTGTGCTTTTGATTAAAACATCATCAACATAAGATAAGGTCCCCCTTTCCAGTGTGTCAGGCATAGCCTTATGCATGAATACAGCAAATTCATGTCCAGAATTTATGTATCCAAATGGAAGTCTCTGGAATGCATATTGGACCTTTTGGAAAGAGAACGCTAGCTTATATTGGTCCTCTTCATGTACCTTTATGATCCAGTATCCCTGTGCACAATCAATAGCAGTGAAAATTTTTGATCCCTGCATTTGTGCTAGGCACTGGTCAATGTATGGTACAGGCCAGCCAGACATGTATACTCATTTATTTAGCTGTCTTAAGTCAGCACACAAACGCCATTGTCCATTGGGCTTAAGGACACCAAGAATAGGATTATTATAAGAGCTGTGCACCTGTCTGATAATACCTCTTTCTTCCAAATTCCTTATGAACTCTGCAAGAGAATCATATGAGGCTAAGGGAAGTCTGTATTGTTTGACAAATACAGGTGGCGCATCGGGATCTGTTTGTATTCTTGCAATGTGCAAGTCTGTAGTACCACAGTCATAAGAATCCTTAGCGAAAATATCCTTGTATTCCATTAAGGAGTTCTCGCAGCTGTTGGCGTTCGTCATCGCTGGAACAGCCATTAGCTAAGGATATTTGCTCTTCGACTATTTGCTGAAATCCTGGAAAGATTTCAGGCTGTCCTATTTCATAGGCTTCTTCCAACCTAGAGGTGAGATCCCCTTGATTATAGTTTACATTGCTCCCATGACTCTGGGTATTGGGGTAATCTTGCTGTTTGATTGGCTGATCAAACACTAGAGAGGCTTCTTCAATTTTACAGATGCCTTCCTCTGAGCTGAAGGGATAAATAGACTGAACATTAAATAGACCCTCTGGCATAGATGCGAAGGATTGTTCTATTAATTGTTCTTCAGTTAGGTATCCTTCAGGTATTAGCCCAATTACATTATTCTGGAATCCAAAAGTGTAATAACTTGATTTCAGCTCATATCCTATGGTAGTTCCCTTGGATAATGTTATATCCTGTGGGGTCATGTTATGCACAATAATATGTATTGGAACAGTTCCAATATTCACCATAGGAGTGTAGGTTACTGTGACACCCAGATTTTGTATTCTATGGGAGAGGCAAATTAGTGTTTCAGAAGTTTTTAATTTCTGACCTCTCTTTACCTGTAAGGGTAAAAGAAATTTATCAGCCCCAGCAGGAATTATAACATCGCTAGATACCTGCATATTCACGGCATATGGCAATTGCTGGTTTGATTTCAGGGCTGCATTTTCATCCTGAAATACTTCAGGGTCCCCCTTTAACCTGCTCCAGAGGCAAGAATTAATCAAATCTATTTGTATGGCATATCTATGTAAGATATCATTGCCAATGTATATTTGATTATGGGGAGTATTTAAAACTAAAAACAGGTGCTTCACTGACTTATTACCAATAGAGATAGATAATAAGCACTTAGCTGTGATGTTATAGCTTTCAGACCTGTCATCCAGGCCGTTGACACTGTGGTCTTGGGGAGAAAGATATTTAATCACTTCAGGTTCAGCTATTTGCGTTAATAAACCTTCGCTTACATAGCTAGCTTCCTGTTTTAAGTTTATTTTAGCATTTTTGGTTTTACCAAGGTCATGCACTTGTATAGGGATAAATAGATCCTCTTTAACTCTCTCAATCCCTGTGAGGTATTGAGCGTGGCCTCCCCCCTTAGGGATTTTATGATCCCCATTGTGGAGTAATATGGTTAATACATTGCCATCTAGGGAAATATTCACTATCTTTCCAGGCGAAATTTTAAAAGTATTACCATCAGAGCCACTAAAAGGAGTCTGATCATCTATTTGTAGAATAGTGATTTCAGGTACAGAGTTATTCCTGAAATGAATCTCCACAGCATCTGGTTTCTCTTCCACCACGTGACAGCTATGTCGGGCGCGAGATATACCAGATTTTTCATAATTGATAGGCCGTTTAACTTGTGACCAAATTACATTATTTATGCAATCAATTATGGTGCTTAATCGCTTCAGGAGATCACTACCAATAATTAAACGATCAGTTGGCAGATCCACTATAATGACAGGGTGTCTTATGACCATGTTCCCCAATTTAAATTTTAACCAGGCAGTACCGTAGACTTTTAGGGAGTCACCCCCAACACCTATTAGAGAACCGTGAAATTCTTTTATTTTAGGTTTGTGGGGTGTTAGCTCATTTAGCTGTGTGTAGTACCTGTGGGATTAGATAGTTGCCTGTGACCCAGTGTCAATTAATCCCCTGATAGGGTTGGAGACTGAATCTTGCAGCTCAACTAATGCATAATATCTTCCTGCAGTTTCTACCATTTCACACATAAAGTTGGCGTTAGCATACATTTGTGGGCTTCGCCACGTGTTACCTGAGTTTGCCATGCTTTCTGATGCAGGAGAATCTTCATACCTACCTGTTTCCTCTATGACAGGTTCGGCTGGATTCTTGTGTACTGCATCTGTGGAGATAAGGTTAAGAGAGTGCTGCAAAGGAAGAGATTCGTTAGTTTTTTCCGGATGAGGTTGCCTGTCATCACAGCTAAATTGTCCGTTTTCGGTCTGTGGGGAGAGAACATGATTAGTATCATTGATATTTATTATTACATTTTGTATATCTCTCCCCTCCCCCTCAGGTGATGCTGCAATATTTATGACTGTGCCTGTGGTCCACTGCTGACCACTGGCTGTACCCCTAAAAAAATATTGTTCGGTTGCTGAGCCGTAGATTTTTGACTCATATTAGCGATTTGTTCGCTCAACCGATTTAACTGGGTAAACAGCATATCTACCTGATTGTACAAGTTACCTCTACCCCTGGGCCTATCTCTTGGTGCCCCATTGTACTGATTCTTGGACCATTGGGTTCCCTCAGAATCAGGGCCGTTATTTCTATCCTGGCGTGGTTGCCCCTGGGGTTCAGCTTGTTCAGCATTAGTACTTTGGGCAGCATTATATACCTGGGGTGTCTGGTTACCCTGAGAATATCTTCGCCGTCTATTGTATCTACCCTTGCGTGGATACCAATTATTTGGTGTGTATTCTCTTTGTGAGAAATGATTCACCTGATTATGTCCCCCACTTTGGTTATAGTCCCCCTGTGCCTCAACCTGTGTAATGGAGGGGGCAGAGTTAAACCTCTGTGGAGATGGCCTGTTTTGACTGGCCACCTCTGCATAGGTCTTCTTTTTAGACTCCAAATTGAGGGGGTTAGGTGACACCCTAGTTTCTGCTACAATTTGGGGTTTTGACTCCTTTTTCACCCCCTGTTCACTGGATTGCTGATTAGAGTATAATTTTGTACTCTCTTTGATCAGCCATTCCAATGAGCAGTCCTCATCAAAATCTCTAGCTAAGTTAATTTTGATGGGTGTAGGCAGTGCTTCAAAAAATAAATTTACAAATTCTGAGCCGTCAAATTTGGGATTATCTTCAGCCATACTGTACGCATTTTTCAATACAGAAAGGAATTCGATTAGACTCTGATTCGCACGACACTTTAAACCATATACCGCTATCTTCGCGGCAGTTTTAGTGCGATATTGCCCGAATTATTTTCTGCATTGTCGTTTTACCCCATTCCAGGAATGAATATTCATATCCTTTAGTGAAGCAAAGAATTGCTTACTGTCAAATACCCAAGGCAGAAATTCAATTTTCAATTTCTCACTTGTAACATTCATTATAGCGAACGCATTTTCAAAAGCCTGTAAATGATCAATTACAGATGTTGTTCCCTTATTGGAGAATATAGGTACTGCGCGTTGTACGAAGGTGATTATTTTATGGGAATCATAGACTTTATCAGACTTGTTTTGGGATTCTCTGTTAGATTTTCCCTCCCCCGCATAAGCTGCGCTACAGAAATCCTCTGGATTTACATCCTGGGGGGATTGTCTATTCGGGAAATCTATTTCTGACCCGTTAGGGGTCATTTGTCTATACTGTTCCATATGTTTTTGTACCTCGTCCCTGACGCGTTCGCTAAAGGAGTTAGCATTATCTGCATTATTCTCACTGCTAATATAGGGGTTTTCATTATGGCGATATGACCTTTTTACATCGCTTAATTCTCTCTGGCTTTGCGCAAGCTGTTTATTTAAATCTTGTATCTGCGCGATTAAGTCTGTATTATGCTTATCTAAGGTGGTTAGGTTTTGGGCAAATTCATCCATTTTATTTTTGGCTATTTTTAAACCCTCTTCGCGTCTGCGCGAGGAACGAATACTATTTTCTAGCTCCTGTATTTGCAATCGTTTGTCTGTGACACAAAACAACATTTTTTCAATAATGCATATTAAAAGGGGCCAGCATTTTAGTATTAGTTTGTCTCGCTTTTTGAGAGCCTTGCATTGATTAATCATGAATAATTCCTGGAAGAATTCATTCTCTTCATTCCACATATTATTATTAACGGTAATATTTTTAGCCCTAGTTTCAAAATTATCCACAAAATCACTTAATTCACCAGCAATATTTAACTTCCCTTTAATGTAACTTAAGATATCTTTCTTAAGGACCTGACCTTTAGTAATGGGTATTGTAATGGGACCAATTTCATCGCTATGTATAGAATTAAATGAGTCACTTCTGGCTACAGACATTATTGTATTGGTTTAGTATTTATTTAACTAAAACGCTAATACAATGTTTGCCAATAAAAAGAGAGAAGAAAAAAAAATTATATTTAAAAAAAATATATATATTATTAATTTTGAAATATGAAAAATTAATATTTCGAAATATGAAAAATTAATATTTTTGATTAACTTTGAAAATATGAAAAATTTATATTTTTGATTAATTTTGAAATATGAAAAATTAATATTTTTATTCATTTTTCAAAATTAATCTTTAATAATATTTCAAGATATTAATATCAATCTCGAAATATGAAATTCAATATTTCAACTCTTCAAAAATTATATCTTCAAAATATTAATATCGAAATATGATTATTTTTTTTTATAATAATTTCTATTTACTTACAAATATATTATATCAAATATGATGGAATATTAATAAATCTCAGCAGTGCCTCCAATTATTATGTCAGTATATTTATGAAAATCTTAGCAGTATTTTTCAAACAATGTGTGAGTATATGGCAGGAATATATTTAACAATCTTCCTTTAGACTGAGCCCACAATCAATATACTTCTACTAAGACAACAAATAAAATTAATATAAATACCTGAACTCTTTTATTTAGATAATATCCATGAACATATTGAAGTATATTTGCAATAAAAGGAAATGAAATAACTTTTTATGCACTTGAGAACTATTTAAATATGCTATGCAAAATTCATACACGCTTATCTTAAAAACCCACCTTATTTATAAATAACCTTTAACATCCAAGCAATACAATTTTAAACAGTGTTCTTAAACAATAGGATAATATATATATTCTGCTATTTAACTGCAATTTATCCTAATACAATATTGACTTAAAACACCAGAACTTTCACAGATAAATCACTTAGTCTACCAGATACAAATTTAAAATATAGCTGCAAGCAGCAATAGAGGTGGCCAGCGCATTATTTTTGCAATGCAATATAAGTAGTTATGTCACAAAATAAAGCTATATAACAACTGTTTACAGTTCTAACATAAGCATTTGGAAAAAAAAACACATTTTCGAAATGTTTGCGTTTTTTAAAATGGCTGCCACACCATATGACCTATACTTTCAACATGAACAAATGTAACTCTACGTGACAATATATGGTTATACAGCAAATTTCACAGTTTTAACATAAGCGGTTGGAAAGAAAACACAGTTTCAAAATATTTGCGTAAACCAATATGGCTGCAACAGCTTGTGACTAATTCCTTCATCATGAACAACTGTGAGTCTAGGTCACAATATAAGACTGTACAGCAAATTTCACAGTTCTTACATAAGCAGTTGCAGAGAAAATAGACTTTCGAAATTTTCGCGTAAACCAAGATGGCTGCCCGATCGTAAGATATACAGCCTCTATATTATGCACAATAGTGCTCACTATAGATGTCAATAAACATGGCAAAAATAAAGCATTTTTGTAAAACGGTTTTTGTTTTATTATGAATTTAAATATATTGTTAAGCAATTTTGAACAATTCAAAATGGCTGCCAAACCACATGACGTATCAACTTCTCTTGAACAAATCTGAATGTTAGTTATAAGATAACTCTATAAACAAAATTTCAAGTCTGTCCCATAAGCGGTTTCGGAGAAGAAGATTTTTATAGTTTTTAAAAATGGCGCATACGAAACAAAATGGCCACCAAGCTATGCAATGTATGGCTTTCAAATTGCACATACTAATGCTCATTATGACCTCTACAATTTGCAGAAGTTTCATGAAAATTTGCAAATGTTTTATTTCACGAAGGCGATTGCGCAATGCGAATTTTAACTGCAATATTGTCTTTAAGGGTTATGACTATGTGAAATCATGTGTCTATTACACTGTAATATTGTTAAATATTGTAAAACTAATGTATAAAGTGCAAAATTACTCAATTAAATGGCAATAAAAAGGTTAATGTCTTACAGCAGCCATGTTGATTATGGAAAAATCACAATTTTAACAATCTTGGTAGAGGACCTTGCAAGGAGCATACGTGCAAAATTGCGCTTTATTGCACTAAGCGGTTTAAGAGAATAAGATGTTTAAAGATTTTCGCAAAATGCAAGATGGTTGCTACATCATGTGACCAAGTCACTTCTGTTGAGCAATGGAAAATCTAGGTCATAGCATCTCTAAGCACAGCAAGTTTCAAAGTTGCAACATAAGCAGTTCCAGAGCTAAAGATTATTAAGCAGTTCTCGAAATTTGTCGCAAAAAACAATATGGCTGCGTAACCTTATGACCTATGTGTTAATTATTGCATGAGATGTAGCATTGCAATAGGCTGTACCAGCATACCTGATTTCAAGAGTTTAGCATAAGTAATTTGTGTTCTGTGAGCAATTGACTCAAAAGAGGAAGTATTGAATTACAAATAATTACCATAAACATAAAACCAATATTGCTGCCGCATCATGTGACTGATTCTCTCCTAATGAGCAATTATGAATATAGGTAACAATATAAGACTGTACAGCAAATTTCACAGATCTTATAAAAGCGGTTGCAGAGAAAATAGACTTTCAAAATTTTCGCGTAAACCAAGATGGCTGCCCGATCGTAAGATATACAGCCTCCATATTACGCACAATAGTGTTCACTATAGATGTCAATAAGCATGGCAAAAATAAAGCATTTTTGTAAAACGGTTTTTGTTTTATTATTAATTTAAATATATCGTTAAGCAATTTTGAACAATTAAAAATGGCTGCCAAACCACATGACCTATCAACTTCTCTTGAACAAATCTGAATGTTAGTCATAAGATAACTCTATAAACAAAATTTCAAGTCTGTCCCATAAGCGGTTTCGGAGAAGAAGATTTTTATAGTTTTTAAAAATGGCGCATACGAAACAAAATGGCTGCCAAGCTATGCAATGTATGGCTTTCAAATTGCACATACTAATGCTCACTATAGACCTCTACAATTTGCAGAAGTTTCATGAAAATTTGCAAATGTTTTATTTCACGAAGGCGATTGCGCAATGCGAATTTTAACTGCAATATTGCCTTTAAGGGTTATTACTATGTGTAATCATGTGTCTATTACACTGTAATATTGTTAAATATTGTAAAACTAATGTATAAAGTGCAAATTTACGCAATTAAATGACGATAAAAAGGTTAATGTCTCACAGCAGCCATGTTGATTATGGAAAAATCGCAGTTTGAACAAACTTGGTAGAGGACCTTACAAGGAGCATATGTGCAAAATTGCGCGTCATTGCACTAAGCGGTTTAGGAGAAGAAGATGTTTGAATATTTTCGCAAAATGCAAGATGGCTGCCACATCATGTGACCTAGGCACTTCTCTTGAGCAATAGCAATTTCAGGTCATAGTAGCACTAAGCACAGCGAGTTTCAAAGTTGTAACATAAGCAGTTCCAGAGCTAAAGATTTTTAAGCGTTTGTCGAAATTTGGCGCAAAAAGCAATATGGCTGCCAGAGCATGTGACCTATGAGTTCAATTTTGCATGAGATGTAGCACAGCAATAGGCTGTACCAGCATACCTGATTTTAAGAGCTTTGCAAAAACAGTTAAGCAGTTATGGGCAATTGAATACAAAGCTTGGCGGAATAAAAAGAATAATAATAATAATAATAATCCGAACAATAACAATAGGTTGTCCTGCAACTTTGTTGCTGGCCACCTAACAATACCTAGGCTGTGATTACCAATTTAAAATACAATTTATTTATTTGACTCTGCCAGGCCCAGCAATAGTAATTGTTTACTTTAAATGCTTGCATACAAATAGGTAGGCTAAGAGCTATCTAGGACAATGACACACAGTTTAAAAGTATAATCTGCTCTTTAAATCTATTAACTGTAAAGGCTATGCATATGACTTATCTTACAAAACCCAGAAAACTGTATCTTTAAACTGCAGTGACTTTAAAATATCACATGTAATTAGCAGCCCTTTTACCAAAATGATATCCAACTTCAAGATTTTTTCACACCTCATATAAAATAAGTGTAATTGCAATGGAATAGGAGAAGTATGGCCCACTTTGTTTTTATAGTTTGACTGTGTCCCACGCAAAACAGTTTCAGTCAGTTACAAAACTCTGCAGCCAGTGTCTGTCTTCTTCCTTCTGCATACAACTTATTGTCTAATCATAGGTGTGAAATATGGGTGGCCCTTCGAAACCTTGTCCCTCTATTGGATAACTTGAATATCCCATTTCCAACAGCCAAAAAGCTTTCTGGCTGTAGTTCTCTCATGGCAACACCGGGTGGCATCACAAACAGACACAGCAACATTTGAAACAACTTAAATCACTATTTCTATGAAATGGTTATTCATTTTATCATAATTTACTGCAACAACTATTCACAATATTTGTTTTGGATAAGTTATATCTTAATGAATTTTCTGATCATTTTGATATGAAACATCACATATATCTAACATTATATTAAAATAATTTATATTTCATTTAGCCTAACAAAAAAAATGTATATTTCATAGTCATATCAAAGTAACTTCCATATCTTCATCTCACTATATTTTACAAGATGTATTTAAAACTTTATAAACATTTATTGCACATTCATATGATATGACATTTCATTTCATGCAGGCATTCCATCTGAAATAAAGTAATAAGTGTCATTAATTATTTCTTTCCAGGTCCACAAGTATTTATTTATATTCTTAAAAAACACAGAGGTTAAGTAAGATCTTTTATGTTTTCAAAACATATATATCTTGTATTTATTTTCCTAGTATATTTTATTTGAAATCTAACTACAGTTGTTTTCAATTCATGTGCTGTTATCCTAACGTTCTAACTGCCCTTTCAGTAACTTCAGACTCCCTGTCTCCCACTCCACATGGGGCCCCCTGCACCAAAGGGCAAATGCTGAAAATCTCACATGACTTGTCACCTGAGCTAGATTCCTAGGTATATTGGGAGGGGTAAATAGATTTTATCTCACATTCCCAAGCAATCATACATAAGGTTTTCTGAAACTGTGGCTACATTTTAATTAAACCAAATGTTGTATTGTCAAGCCTTTGGAGACATCCTGGAGATGTGTATTCAGAATTTTACCTGTGTTAATTGAAGAAGTGGGGGAGAACTCTTAGAAATAATCCTTTGTTTTACAGACCATGTGCACATCCACAGCTTTATTAAATAAAGATAAATATACTTCTATATATTATTTAATAATATTTCAAATACCTTGACAGATATTAGTGTCCCAATGTAACTAGCGCTAATTTTGAAAAAAAGTGGTTTGGAAATGGCAAAGTGCTACTTGTATTTATTGCCCTATAACTTGCAAAAAAAGCAAAGAACATGTAAACATTGGGTATTTCTAAACTCAGGACAAAATTTAGAAACTATTTAGCATGGGTGTTTTTTGGTGGTTGTAGATGTGTAATAGATTTTGGGGGTCAAAATTAGAAAAAGTGTGTTTTTTTTCTATTTTTTCATCATATTTTGCATTTTTTTATAGTAAATTATAAGATATGATGAAAATAATTGTAGATTTTAAAAGTCCATTTAATGGCGAGAAAAACGGTATATAATATATGTGGGTACAGTAAATGAGTAAGAGGAGAATTACAGCTAAACACAAACACCGCAAAAATGTAAAAATAGCCTTGCTCCCAACGGACAGAAAATTGAAAAGTGCTGTGGTCATTAAGGGGTTAAAATGGTGCTCTTTCATATACATTATAGAAATGTTTATGGTTTCCAGTCATTTTAAAGGGACAGTCTAGGCCGAAATAAACTTTAATGATTGAGATAGGGCATGTAATTTTAAACAATTTTCCAATTTACTTTTCTCACCAATTTTGCTTTGTTCTCTTGGTATTCTTAGTTGAAAGCTTAACCTAGGAGGTTCATATGCTAATTTATTAGACCTTGAAGGTCACCTTCAGAATGCATTTTAACAGTTTTTCACCACTAGAGGGTGTTAGTTCATGTTTTTCATATAGATAACACTGTGCTCGTGCACGTGAAGTTATCTGGGAGCAGGCACTGATTGGCTAAACTGCAAGTCTGTCAAAAGAACTGAAATAAAGGAGCAGTTTGCAGAGGCTTAGATACAAGATAATCACAGAGGTTAAAAGTATATTAATATAACTGTGTTGATTATGCAAAACTGGGGAATGGGTAATAAAGGGATTATCTATCTTTTAAAACAATAAAAATTCTGGTGTAGACTGTCCCTTTAAGCAAATACATATATTTCTATAGAGACCCTATTATTTAGCAATACTTTCTAGGCAAAATGCAGAAACTACAGTGAGCTGGGACAATGCAAATGCTTTTCTATTGGCTTATTAGAATTTAGATTTGAAAAAGGTCTTGCTATTGGCTAATTCAAATCAGCTAATAGGGGTTGACTGATTTAAAATCAGCCAATCAGAATTAAGTGGTACCCTTATATAGGGCTAGATTACAAGTGGAGCACTATATTTGAAGTTAAAGGGACATTAAGCACTAAATACATGCTAGATAGAATGATGCATTCAAAGAAAAGATTAGTTCATGATTAACATGTAGATGTATTTTTTAAAGTTTCATTAGTTGTTTAACCCCTTAGTGACCAGACCACTTTTCAATTTGTTGACCATCTGGGACCAAGGCTATTTTTGCATTTCTGCGATGTTTGTGTTTAACTGTAATTTTCCTCTTACTCATTTACTGTACCCACACATATTATATACTGTTTTTCTCGCCATTAAATGGACTTTCTAAAGATATGTTTATTTTCATCATATCTTATAATTTACTATAAAAAAATATATAAAATATGAGGAAAAAATGAAAAAAATGCACTTTTTCTAACTTTGAGCCCCAAAATCTCTTACACATCTACAACCACCATAAAATACCAATGCTAAACAGTTTCTGAGTTTATAAATACCCAATGTTTACATGTTCTTTGCTTTTTTGCAAGTTATAGGGCAATAAGTACAAGTAGCACTTTGCTATTTCAAAACCATGTTTTTTCAAAATTGGCGATAGTTACATTGTAACACCAATATCTGTCAGGAATCCCTGAATAACCCTTCAAATGTATATATTTTTTAAAAGAAGACAACCTAAGGTATTAAACTTGGGGTATTTTAACTTTTTTCATGCAACCATTTTACCACCAATCTATGCCAAAGTTTGGGGGGGAAAAAAAATAATTAGATTTTTTGACAAAATAGCAATTTAAGAATACATTTACTGATAATGTTAAGGGTTACTGCCAAATAAAACCCTAATATGTCTTCAGCAGCATCTCTTGGGTACAGTGATACCACCCATGTATAGGTGTGTCGGGTTCTCGGGGGGCTAAAAGCCCTTATTTTTAGAGAGCGCATTCCAGTTTTTCAACTTGGAATTTTCACATCGGTCATCATGCACCCATGTCCTATTTGGGACATTTCTGAAGCTGGCCAATGGAATTTACCCCCATCAAACCATATATTTTTGAAAAGTAGACACCCTAGGGTATTTCAAATGCTGGTATTTTAACACTTTCCATGCACTAATTCAACCACCAGTCTTTGTCAAACTTTTGGGTAGTCATTTTTTTGTGTTATTTTTCACACACATTGTACGTTAGGCATGGATTCTCAGTTCCTGTTATGTGTTACTGCCAAAAAACACCTCAATATGTGTTCAACAACATCTCCTGAGTACAGTGATACCACCCATGTATAGGTGTGTCGGGTTCTCTGGGGGCTAAAAGGCCTTAATTTTAGGAAGCGCATTCCAGTTTTTCAACTTGGAATTTTCACATCGGTCATCATGCTCCCATGTCCTATTTGGGACATTTCTGAAGCTGGCCAATGGAATTTACCCCCATCAAACCATATATTTTTGAAAAGTAGACACCCTAGGGTATTTCAAATGCTGGTATTTTAACACTTTCCATGCACTAATTCAACCACCAGTCTTTGTCAAACTTTTGGGTAGTCATTTTTTTTGTGTTATTTTTCACACACATTGTACTTTAGGCATGGAGTCTCAGTTCCTGTTATGTGTTACTGCCAAAAAACACCTCAATATGTGTTCAACAACATCTCCTAAGTACATTGATACCACCCATGTATAGGTGTGTCAGGTTCTCTGGGGGCTAAAAGGCGTTATTTTTAGGAAGCGCATTCCAGTTTTTCAACTTGGAATTTTCACATCGGTCATCATGCACCCATGTCCTATTTGGGACATTTCTGAAGCCGGCCAATGAAATTTACCCCCATAAAACCATATATTTTTGAGAAGTAGACCCCCTAGGGTATTTGAAATGCTGGTATTTTCACACTTTCCATGAACTTATTTAACCACCAGTCTTTTTCAAATTTTTGGGTAGTCATTTTTTTGTGTTATTTTTCACACACATTGTACTTTAGGCATGGATTCTCGGTTCCTGTTATGTGTTACTGCCAAAAAACACCTCAATATGTGCTCAACAACATCTCCTGAGTACAGTGATACCACCCATGTATAGGTGTGTTGGGTTCTCTGGGGGCTAGAAGGCCTTATTTTTAGGAAGCGCATTCCAGTTTTTCAACTTGGAATTTTCACATCGGTCATCATGCACCCATGTCCTATTTGGGACATTTCTGAAGCCGGCCAATGAAATTTACCCCCATTAAACCATATATTTTTGAGAAGTAGACCCCCTAGGGTATTTGAAATGCTGGTATTTTCACACTTTCCATGAACTTATTTAACCACCAGTCTTTGTCAAACTTTTGGGTAGTCATTTTTTTGTGTTATTTTTCACACACATTGTACTTTAGGCATAGATTCTCAGTTCCTGTTATGTGTTACTGCCAAAAAACACCTCAATATGTGTTCAACAACATCTCCTGAGTACAGTGATACCACCCATGTATAGGTGTGTTGGGTTCTCTGGGGGCTAAAAGGCCTTATTTTTAGGAAGCGCATTACATTTTTTACACTTCCCATTTTCACATCCCAAGCACCCATGTTCTATTTAAGACATTTCTGAAGCCGGCCAATGTAATTTACCCCCATCAAACCATATATTTTTGAAAAGTAGACATCCTAGGGTATTTCAAATGCAGGTATTTTAACACTTTCCATACACTAATTCAACCACTAGTCTTTGTCAAACTATTGGGCATTCATTTTTTTGTGTTATTTTTCACATACATTGTACTTTAGACATGGATTCACAGCTCCTGTTATGTGTTACTACCAAAGAAGACACCAATATGTGGTCACCAACATCTCCTGAGTTCAGTGATACCACCTATGCATAGGTTTGGTGGCTTGTTTGGGCGGTGCAATGCCAAATGTCTGACATGTGTTTGTGATTTTTTTTCACATTTTCTTTGCCTATCGTCTTTTTTGGGGGTCTTTTAACATACCCCAATTTATTTGTTTTCCATAAATGTGATTATATTTAAAAAGTTGACACCCCAAGGTATTATACATGGAGTGGTTTGATGACTTTGATGCAACCGTTTTAGCCCAAAAAATTGGAGAAAGTATATGGTGGTAATTATTCAATTTTCATTGTTACAGACACATTGCTTTTTTACTATGATTTAGGAGAGACTGTTGTAAGTTATTGCAAAAGAATACTTCAGGTTGTTTTCTGCAAGGCACCCTGAGTACACCTATGCCCCCCATGCATAGGTTTGCCAGGATTTTGGGAAGGTTATGTTACAATTTTATGACTTGTGATTTTAGTTATTAAAAATGAGAGTATTTCTTCTGATAGGCCTATCTTTAGTTTAGGGCCTATCGCATACCCCACTTTTATTTATTGCATTCAAAGTGTATATTTTTTAAATGTTGACACCCCAAGGTATTGTATATGGTGTGCTTTGATGCCTTTGAAGCAACCATTTTAGCCCAAAAAATTGGAGAAAATGTATGGTGGTAATTTTTCAATTTTCATTTTTACAGACACATTGCTTTTTGACTATGATTTAGGAGAGACTGTTGTAAGTTATTACAAAAACATACTTCAGGTTGTTTTCTGCAAGGCACCCTGAGAACACCTATGTCCCCCATGCATAGGTTTGACAGGGGTTTTGGTTAAAAAAAAAACAGGCCCAATTTTAGAAAAAAATAGAGTAGTGAAATGTAAAAATCTGGCACAGTAAAAGTAAAAAAACCCAAAAAAACATCTAACAGTAAACATAACCAAAAAAATATATATATATAACAGCAAATGTATTTATTTTTTTAAAAATTGACCATTGTATGGTACCGCTTGAAGCAGTCCCCAATGCAGAGTGCAGGCTGTCCAGGGCAATCAGGACAGTGATATATGGTGTCCCTTCTCTTCCCCCTCTTGGTACAGACTCTGCATTTTTTTTGTGGTTTCTGCTTTGCGGCAGTAGGGGGGATTTTAAAAATAAAATGGGTAGCCCCAGGGGGGATGCTTCCGGGCAGCGACCAAGATGGCCGACTTACTTTAGCACTCTGAGGACTCACTGATTAATCCGCTGTAAATCAGTGTATAGAATTCTCATCTACAACTCAGAACAACGAGGACTACCTAATAATAGCACAAGGAATATCTAGATCTGCCTATAAGTCTTTCACTCAAGTGCTGAGGTACTGGAACGGTGGGTCTGCAGTGGCAACGTGTGTGTTTTTGAGGCCTTCACCTAACTCCCCCGGTGAATCCGGGTACAGCAGCTGATGTGAGCTGCATAACAAACATTGTCCAAAACCGGCATTAAGGATACTGAGCTAAAATTACTTGGTGCAGGATAATGACTACTATGGCAATAAGAATCGACCTGCTTCTGGAGGAATTGTGTATCAGTATGGAGGAGCACTTCCACAGCCTCCTTAGAGACATTGAGACCTCATTTGCTCCATTGCGGGCAAACCATGCAAGCAGCAGCATAGAGACCCTACCCGCTGTGATGGCGTTCCCGCGGGAGGTCGACTCTGCAGTTAATAACACGCTACCTACCCCTGAGACGTCTTCCGAGTGTTGTCTCCCGATGAGGGAGATCGGACATGTGGAGCGGCTGCGGCAGCTAGAGAGAGCGGAACAGGTGGGGATTTCCAAGTTCCGGAGGGAGTTAGGGGTAGAGAATCCCCTTATCTACGAATGTGATAACAGCGGTGCAGCCGCGAAGATTGATGGCTTTCAAGTCTATATGGTGGAGCAGACGGTCGTGAAATTATCTGGTGAACATCCCATGGGCCTTGGTCTGTGTTCCAGCGGGAAGGCCCGCTCACCGAACTGGGACATTAATCCTATCTCCACCTTTCACTTCAAAACAGGAGTGGGATGATAGCCACGTAAGGAACATATTTCAGTGCAGTGGAGTTTTACTTATTCCCCTAACGATTAAAACATCTTCCTCCATGCAACTAGGGGCCTATTGACCTTTTGCTGACTGCAGAATTATGGTCTTACTACAACTGCTAGATGTTTTAGACCACCAGACTGTATGCATATGTTAAAGTTAGGGTAACTTTGGACACTGATTTCACGCAACCATTGGCCTACACAATTAGTCAGTTATTTGCTTTTACTTTTAGTTTTTATGCTTTACACTGATCACCAGGTTTGTAAATATGTTTCCTTGTGATAGACGCGAGGTGATGCTGCACAATATCCCATTTTTTGCTTAATCTGCTTTAGGGACCCCCAGCTATCCAATCTGTTGAGTTTGCTCATGTTATATAGCGCCTTACTAGGTGGTCTGATATCAGGGGTTGATTATTCACAAACGGCAAATTTTGAATACCCCTTGAGTTTTGCTTCCCCCCCATAGTCATAGTAAAATTGGCTTTCTTATTAATATAACCTATGTTTTAATTAACATGCTAGACATCTACTTAACAGATGAGTGGAAGTGCACCCCATGACTACTCTACCTAACTCTTTCTCCTAATACTTATACCATGAGATTGTGGCTGAGTAGTATAACAGCCGCTAGCCAACCCCTAGTAGTTCATTATAACTTTGCAGGTCTCCAGATTCAGTTCTACACTTTGCGCCATGCTCCAATATCCTAGGTGTACTTGTTGCCATATTCATGCATTGTTTCATGATCTCCTAATTGCAGTCAGTTATTTCTTGCAAATCTTTTATTTTGATTTGCACAACTAGCTACATCTGCTTCTCAGTATCTGTATATAATATTTACAGTCCATTGCAGGTAAATACTAAGGGTCCAAACGCAACCCTTTAAGTTTGATACTTGATTCAAATCCCCTATATGTCTTCCCCACAAGTCTGTATTGATACTAGGCTTATAAGAGAGATCATTATTTTATTGCTTTGGTATATTCTGTTTGCTATGGGGAATTCCTGTTAATAAGTTTTATTCAGTTATAGGGGTTAATATCTATAAGCTGTGTATTATCCTAAAAAAGATTAAAAACAGAGATTCCTCATTTGGGATCCAAAAGTGGTCCCTCACGGCTGTAGATTGCCCTCTTAGTGTTGTATCTTTTCTATGACCATGAGAGGTCCAAGAGTGGCCTCATAAGTTAATCTGAGGGCTGATAGTGGGAATGGGCAAAGAAAAAAGAAAAAAAAAAAAAGAGAAGGAAAAGGAAAAGGAAAAAAAAATGGGAAAAAAAAAATGTGTCTTCTAATTCTGCAATTGCCTTATATTCATGTTATGTTTTTCTGGTTTGTCTCCTTTTTCTTGGACATATGAATCTGACTTATCTGTATAAACTGAACTGATATTTTTGCTTTGTATGCCCTGAATTGAATCTCAATAAAAATGTATTAAAAAAAAAAAAAAAAAAAAAAATGGGTAGCCCCAACTCTGCTCTCTCCCATCACCGCCCGGGGAGCAGGTGCATCATGGTACAAAATCCCCGTAATAATCTGGAGCTGAAACTGTAAAAAAGTCTTTTTAACTCTGGGGTTTGCTTTTTTGAACAACAAAAAAGCGTTGTGGGTTGCAATCTGCATTAGGTAAATTGCAACCTTTTTGTACCAGGCCCTTGTCTTCCGCATAATTAGGTAGGGCTGCAGCAGCTGATCAGCCAGATCAACCCCACCCATATGCCGGTTATAAGACTTGATGCACACTAGCTTCCTTATGATCTCAGCTCTGCCACGTACAGAAACCGCCACCGTCCTCTCTGTGTGGATGGTGGTAAGAAGGTATACATCCTTCTTGTCTCTGTACTTAAGTGCCAACAGCTCCTCTTGGCGCAGAGCTGAGGTCTCCCCCCTTCGTAGCCGGGTGCGTACAAGCTGTCCTGGGAAACCTGCACGGTTCTTTTTAATTGTACCGCAAGCTACTGTATCAAAGCAATACAGTAGCTTGAACAAAAGGACACTTGTATAAAAATTGTCTAAGTACAAGTGATACCCTTTGTTCATTAGGGGTAATATCAGGTCCCAGACAATCTTGCCAGTGGTTCCCATATGTTCTGGGCAACCTGGAGGGTCAAGGTGGCTATCCTTTCCCTCATACACCCGGAAGGCCTGAGTATACCCATTCTCGCTGTCACAGAGCTTATACACCTTTACCCCATATCTGGAGCGCTTGGAAGGAATAAACTGCTTGAATCCCAGCCTTCCCTTATACTTCATTAGGGATTCATCAACGCATATATTCCTTCCAGGTGTATAAGCCTCTGCAAACCTGGCAGAAAGTGGGTTATCAGGGGGCGGATTTTATACAGCCTGTCAAATTGGGGATGCTCCCTAGGGGGGCACAGGCTGTTGTCGCTGAAGTGCATGAAATGCAGAATCATTTCATACCTCTTCCTCAACATAGTCTGGGAGAAAATGGGGGTAGAGCAGATGGGGCTAGTACTCCAGTAGGAGCGAATGGAGGGTTTCTTTATGATGCTCATCAGCATGGTCAATGCCCAGAATTTTTTGAATTATGGCACATTGATGGGGGCCCATTGCTGCTTTGCCAAATATGTTCCAGGCTTTGCAGCACGGAACTGATGGGCATATAAATTAGTTTGGGCGACAATGTTCCCCAATACATCATCGCCCAGAAACACTTCCAGAAACTGCTGGGGGCTAAAACCTGCCACATCTATATTTATGCCAGCATTTGCTGTGAAGGGTGGGATATCTGGCCTCTGGAGATGAGGTGTTACCCACTCTTCAGCAGCAATGGCAGCAACACGCCTCCTTCTGGCAGGGGGGCTAGCAGGGGGGCTGGTAGGGGGTCTAGCAGCCACAGATACATCACTATCAGTTCAGACTGCATCTAGTGATGTATCTGAGCATATGGCAGGGTCAAAATTGGGGTCTGAGTCAGACATAGAGGCATCTGACTCTGACGCAAGGATGGCATACGCCTCCTCAGCACTATATATTTTCTGTGACATTTTTGTATCTGTCACAGAAAAAATGTACTAAATTTTTTTAAATTAAATTAATTAACTAAATTACTTAACTAAATTAACTAGCAAAAAAGTACAGCTATGCTACTGCCAGTGATTTATAGCGATCACTGGCAAGCTAGGGGTTAATGGCTCTGAAAAGAGCCTTTGGTTCTATATTTTTTAACAAATAAAAGAATTAAATCTCTCTCTGCAAAAAAACAGGTCTCTCTCTCTCTCCAACAAAATCGCAAGTGAGGAGAAGGAGGGAGATCCACACTGATCAGTGTCAATATTTACAAATATTGACATGATCAGACAAATGGGGTATTTTATTTATTTTTTATTTTTTTGGGTGGGAGGCTCAGATTTGGTGACCCTAGCTTGCCCTATGATGAGGCAGGCTAGGGACACCCCCAGAGGCCCCATGATGCACTGGGCATCGCCATCTTGGATGCCTAGTGAAGGGGGAGGGGGGGGCTATTTAGGGCTTTTTTTTTTTTAACATTTTTTTTTTTTACTTTTAACTTTTTATTTTATAACTAACTAAGTGCCTAGACCCACCGAGGCACTTAGCACACAAGCAGAGCATCGGAAGCGTGTCCGATCGCTTCCGATGCTCTGAAACACTGCCGGGCTCCACGTGGAGCAAAACCGGAAGTGATCACTCGTGGGGGAGTGATCAATCCGGTCCCGGCACTCTGGAACAGTATTGCAGGATGCCTAGACATCAAGGCAAGCCTGCAATACTGTTAGAGCAGCTGGAAGCGATTTTGATCGCTTCCAGTGCTCTGTTTAACCGACGACGTATGCCATACGTCCTCGGTCGTTAAGTGCTTTTTTTTTGAGGACGTATGGCATACGTCGTCGGTCGTTAAGGGGTTAAAAAGTGACAAAATAAGTGTAAAGTTTTAGTGTCTATAAAACACTGGGAGCTGCCATGTTGTAACTTGTGTTACCTTCTCTGCTGTGGCAAATTAGAGTCAGTTATAATAAATAGGTCACTAGAGTGTGCAGCCAATGGCTGTGTGGTATATAACAGTGTTCTGCGCTTCCATTTCTAACAGGAACTGAAAAGCTCACAATTTCAGAATGGAATTACAGGCAAAGAGGACAAAATAAATAATGAAAGTATATTGCAGAGTTGTTTTATTATATACAATTTATCATTTTATATTAAACATCTCAAAATGTTTAATGTCCCTTTAAGTGCAATGAGAAGACAACCTTGAATTTGCATTGCATGGAAGCTTAGCGCTCATAAGAGAGGCAATGGGAGCCTCATTCTGATGCCGATAGACACAACACAGAACCTAGAGCAGCAAAGGGGGTAAGACGTGCATCATTGGACAGCATATGAAAAATATATATGTACATAAATTTATACATATATATTTATGTTTTTATATGTGTATATAAACATATTAACACATAAATATATATGTTATGTATATAAGCATTTAGTTATGTAATACTACATTATAATGCAACTATCTTTTATAACACAAATATCTATTTTAAAAATATATACAGTAAACTCTCAGTTATTCAGAACACACGCAACCAGAACTCTCAAGCAACCAACCACACCTTCGTTTCTCTATAGTGGGCTCTCAAAGGTGAAAGCAAGCCCTTTTCATGCCACCAGACCCTACATAACTGCTCTTAAAAGTTGTGAGCACAAGGCAGTCTGAGAATTAGACATCGCGCTGCCACTGGGTGTCCGGGACTGAACGAAGGCAGGATTAATATTAATTAATAATTTGCTTTTTTTTTTTTTTACTGTATTTAGATATTAACATCAAGTAAATACAGTGTTTATAGTATGGGTTATACAACCTAGTTAGGCCTATTTTTAATAGTAACTCTCAAGCAACCAGAAACTACACTTATCCGGAATCTAACAATCCCCATGGGTGCTGGTTAACTGGGAGTTTACTGTATTTACAATAATAAATGCATCAAACAAGAATATCTATATTTTAATTTATATATTCAATACTTTACATACATGACCATGCATTTTATTTCAAAGATTGTAGATATAATGTAGTCAGCCCTTGCATTGCTATTCAATATTTAAATAGTTATGCGTGTATATTGCATAATGGTTTAAGTATTGCATATACATTAAAATGTATTTATGTTAGCTTGTGTTTATTTGGTGATAACATTGATATATATATTCATCAACAAACTACAAGAAGAGAACAAGGACCAACAAAAATGACTTATGGCCTTGAACAGATAGGGAATCAAGCACTCTTTTAAAAATTTAGAGATAGAGGAAATAATCTTACTCCAAAATCTATTTCTTAATGAAAATATATGAAATAAATCTCTGACCAGTATAATCACAGTAAACGTAGATAGTTTTATTAATAGTAAGAAAAATGTCTTAATATCCAATACGTAGCAGTAAGCTAAATGAAAACAGGCCTACGGTATATGTTAACATCACAAAGTGAAATATGTTGAACAACCAACTCGGTACATGTGGCCAAGTAAAAACCCTGAAGATGTGCACATCTTTATCACAACACTGGCAAGAATGCAATTCAAAGTTACCTAATAAATTACTACACCCAGGCTGTACACGGTACCCAAGATAATTCAAGGGATAGTTACCGGACAGGTAAATTATAGGGATCTAAGTAATAGTAGGTGCTTTGAAAAGAGATTAGGAACATCAATCATTGCAGTATATCAGCAATTACATAGAAATGCATATGAATATGAAGAAGAGTAATTGCAATAAATTTTTAGCAATAAGATAGAGAGTGGAACATATAAAATTAATCTTCCATATTGAATTGCCTAATATCCGCAATTACATAGAAATGCATGCACATGTATAAGGAGAATTCTTGCAAAGGATAACAAATGAATCTTGGAAAGTGCTGAAAAAACAAACAAATCACACCAGGATGACTTTCCACATATAGCGGTATTGCTTTCAGCATCAAACATAGCATACATCCATAGGCAAGCAAGATGGAATAAGCGCTGTCAAAGCTGCAATCAGGTTAGTAAAGCATAGAGTGTGTTAGAGCTGCAGGTATTGTATAATAAGCGGTAATCCAGCGGGATAAGCGACAAGAGTCAGTCCAGGCTAACCCCCCACACATTAAATAGATGAGCAGCTGTGTTCCTTTACTTAGCAATGTCAATGCACTTATCTGAATCAAAGAATGTATATATATATATATATATATATATATATATATGTTATAATATTCAGTGTCATTATATTTTTACATAACAGGCATGCAGTTATGTAGTGACAAAAGAAATGTATGCTTACCTGATAAATGTATTTCTTCTACGATATGACGAGTCCACGGATTTCATCCTTACTTGTGGGATTTATCCTCCTGCTTACAGGAAGTGGCAAAGAGCACCACAGCAGAGCTCTATATATAGCTCCTCCCTTCCCTCCACCCCCAGTCATTCGACCGAAGTTAGGAAGAGAAAGGAAAAGTCAAAGGTGCAGAGGTGACTGAAGTTTATAAAAAATATAATATAATCTAAACCTGTCTTAAAAATGACAGGGTGGGCTGTGGACTCATATCGTAGAATAAATAAATTTATCAGGTAAGTATAAATTTCCTTTTCTTCTACAAGATATGACGAGTCCAAGGATTTCATCCTTACTTGTGGGATACAATACCAAAGCAACAGGACACGGATGAAAGGGAGGGACAAGACAGGAACCTAAACAGAAGGCACCACTGCTTGAAGAACCTTTCTCCCAAAACCAGCCTCAGAAGAAGCAAAAGTATCAAATTTGGAAAAAGTGTGAAGAGACGACCAAGTCGCAGCCTTGCAAATCTGTTCAACAGAAGCATCGTTTTTAAATGCCCATGAGGAAGCCACAGCCCTAGTAGAATGAGCCTTAATTCTTTCAGGAGGCTGCTGTCCAGCAGTCTCATATGCCAGACGGATGATACTCTTCAGCCAAAAATAAAGAGAGGTAGCCATAGCTTTCTGACCCCTACGCTTTCCAGAAAAGACAATGAATAATGAAGATGATTGACGGAAGTCTTGAAGTCTTTAGTCGCCAGCAAGTGAAACTTCAGGGCACGGACCACGTCCAGGTTATGTAACATACGTTCCTTCTTAGAAGAAGGGTTAGTACATAATGAAGGAAGAACAACTTCCTGATTAATATTCTTATTAAAAACAACCTTAGGAAGGAAACCAAGGAAACCTTATCAGAATGAAAGATAAGATAAGGCGAATCACATTGTAATGCTGAAAGCTCAGAAACTCACGAGCAGAGGAAATAGCAACCAAAAACAAAACTTTCCAAGATAACAACTTAATATCTATGAAATGCATGGGATCAAACGGAACCCCTTGAAGAACATTAAGAACTAAATTTAAACTGCAGGGCGGGGCAATTGGTCTAAACACAGGCTTAATTCTGGTTAGAGCCTGACAAAAAGACTGAATGTCTGGAACCTCAGCCAAACGTTTGTGTAGCAAAATTTACAAAGCAGAATTTGGTCCCTTTAAGGAACTTGCTGATAACCCTTTCTCCAATCCTTCTTGGAGAAAAGATAGAATCCTGGGAATCCTAACCTTACTCCATGAGTAGCCCTTGGATTCACACCAAAAAAGATATTTACGCCATATCTTATGTAGAAAATGAAGGTAGCACACGATTTCTAAGGCAGAACCTTTTATTAGAGCAACGTTTCGGGGCTCCTGCCCCTTTCTAAAGCTATATCTTATGATAGATCTTTCTAGTGACAGGCTTACGTGCCTGAATCAAAGTATCGATGACTGAATCAGAGAATCCCCGCTTAGACAAAATCAAGCGTTCAATCTCCAGGCAGTTAGCTGCAGAGAGAGTAGATTTGGATGTTGGAAAGTACCTTGAATGAGAAAGTCCTGTCTCATTGGAAGTTTCCACGGAGGCAGAGAGGACATGTCCACTAGATTTGCATACCAAGTCCTGCGTGGCCACGCAGGCACAATTATAATTACTGAAGCCCTCTCCTGTTTGATCCGAGCAATGACCCGGGGAAGGAGAAGAAACGGTGGAAAGACATAAGATAGGTTGAACGACCAAGGCACTGCCAAGGCATCTATCAGTTCGGCCTGAGGGTCCCTCGACCTGGATCCGTATCTTGGGAGCTTGGCATTCTGTCGAGATGCCATTAGATTCAATTCCGGTCTGCCCCATCGGAGAACCAGAGAGGCAAATACCTCCGGATGGAGTTCCCACTCCCCCGGATGAAAAGCCTGTCGGCTTAAAAAGTCAGCTTCCCAGTTGTCCACTCCTGGGATGTAGATTGCTGACAGATAACAAGAGTGGGCCTCCGCCCATCGAATTATCTTGGATACTTCCGTCATTGCTAGGGAACTTCTCGTTCCTCCCTGATGATTGATGTAAGCCACAGTCGTGATGTTGTCCGACTGAAATATGATGAATTTGGCTAAAGCCAACTGAGACCACGCCTGAAGCGCATTGAATATTGCTCTCAATTCCAGAATATTGATTAGAAGTAGAGACTACACCTGAGTCCATACACCCTGAGCCCTCAGGGAATTCCAGACTGCACCCCAGCCTAGTAGACTGGCATCCATTGTCACTATCACCCATGAGGGTCTGCGGAAACACGTCCCTTGGGATAGATGATCCGGCGACAACCACCAAAGAAGAGTGTCTCTGGTCTCCTTGTCCAGATTTATCTGAGGAGATAAATTTGCATAATCCCCATTCCACTGTCCGAGCATGCACAGTTGCAGTGGTCTGAGATGAAATCGAGCAAACAGAATGATGTCCATTGCCGCCACCATCAATCCAATTACCTCCATGCACTGAGCCACTGATGGCCGAGGATTGGACTGAAGGGCTCAGCATGTAATTAGAATCTTTGACTTTCTGGCCTCCGTCAGAAAAATCTTCATGACTATAGAGTCTATCAGAATTCCCAAGAAGGGGACCCTTGTCTGTGGCATTAGTGAACTCTTTTCCAGATTCACCTTCCATCCGTGAGCTCTCAGAAAGGACAACACTGTGTCTGTATGAGATTTTGTTAGATGATAAGTCAACGCCTGAATCAGAATATCGTCCAGATAAGGTGCCACTGCTATGCCCCGCGGTCTGAGGACTGCCAGAAGAGATCCTAGAACCTTTGTGAAGATTCTGGATGTTGTGGCCAGCCCGAAGGGAAGAGCCACGAACTGAAAATGTTTGTCCAGGAAGGCAAACCTTAGGTACTGATGATGATCCTTGTGGATAAGAATATGAAGGTATGCATCCTTCTAGTCCACGGTAGTCATATATTGACCCTCCTGGATCATTGAAAAAATTGTTCGAATGGTCTCCATCTTGAAAGATGGGACTCTGAGAAACTTGTTTAGACTCTTGAGATCTAAAA
Source organism: Bombina bombina (assembly GCF_027579735.1). Lineage (NCBI taxonomy): Eukaryota > Metazoa > Chordata > Amphibia > Anura > Bombinatoridae > Bombina > Bombina bombina. Next base: position 176,318,281 of record NC_069501.1, read on the forward strand.
ATGGGTCTGAACGCTCCCTCTTTTTTGGGAACCATGAAAAGATTTGAGTAAAACCCCCATTCCTGTTCTAGTCTTGGAACCGGACGAATTACTCCCATAGTAGAGAGGTATTTTACACAACATAAGAACGCCTCTCTTTTTATCTGGTCTACAGACAATCGTGAAAGAAGAAATTTCCCTCTTGGGAGAAAATTTTTGAATTCCAGTTGATACCCGTGGGTCACGATTTCCAGTGTCCAGGGGTCCTGAATATCTCTCGACCAAGCCTGGGCAAAGAGAGAAAGTCTGCCCCCTACTAGATCCGGTCCCAGATCGGGGGCCGCCCCTTCATGCTGTATTGGTAGCAGCAGCGGGTTTTGTGGGTTGTTTACCTTTGTTCCAAGTCTGGTTGGGTCTCCAGACGGACTTGGTCTGAGTAAAATTCCCTTCCTGCTTGGTGGAAGATGAGGAAGAAGAGGGGACTCCTTTAAAGTTCCGAAAGGAACAAAAATTATTTTGTTTACCCCTCAGTTTAGAGGTTCTATCCTGAGGTAGGAGATGACCCTTACTTCACGTAATGTCAGAAATGATTTCCTTCAAGTCAGGCCCGAATAGGGTTTTCCCCTTGAAAGGAATAGCCAAAAGCTTTGACTTAGATGACACATCAGCAGACCAAGATTTTAACCATAACGCTCTACGCGCTAAAATAGCAAATCCAGCATTCTTAGCCGCCAATTTAGCAATCTGAAAGGCGGCATCTGTAATAAAAGAATTAGCCAGCTTAAGAGCCTTAATTCTATCTAAGATATCCTCTAAGGGAGTCTCAGTCTTAAGAGACTCTTCTAAAGCCTCAAACCAGAAGGCTGCCGCAGTGGTAACTGGAACAATACAGGCCGTTGGTTGTAAGAGGAAACCCTGATGAATAAACAATTTCTTTAGAAGATCCTCCAATTTCTTATCCATAGGGTCTTTAAAAGCACAACTGTCTTCAATAGGAATAGTTGTACGCTTCGCCAGGGTAGAGATAGCTCCCTCCACCTTAGGGACTGTTTGCCACGAGTCCCGAACAGTGTCAGATATGAGCTACATCTTCTTGAAATTAGGAGAGGGTGAGAACGGAATACCCGATCTGTCCCATTCCCTCTTAATAATCTCAGAGATTCTCTTAGGAACTGGAAAAACATCAGGGTAGGCAGGTACTTCTAAGTATTTGTCCATCTTACACAATTTCTCTGGTGGCACCACAATAGGGTCAGAGTCATCCAGAGTCGCTAAAACCCCCCGAAGTAACAGGCGGAGGTGTTCAAGCTTAAATTTAAAGGACATGGCATCCGAGTCTGTCTGAGGTACCGCACTTCCACAATCAGAAAGGTCCCCTCTCAGACAAAAGTTCCCTGACCCCCAAATCAGATCCCTGTGAGAGTAGATCGGAAATAGCTAATAAAGCATTAGAGGACTCAGTATTCACATTGGCTTCTGTCCTACTGCGTTTACCCTGTAACACTGGCAACTTAGATAATACCTCTGTAAGAGTAGTTGACATAACTGCAGCCATATCCTGCAGAGTAAAAGAATTAGACGCGGTTGAAGACCCAGTCGTCGTTTGGGTGGGCGTTAAAGGTTGTGATGCTTGGGGAGAAGTTAGCAGTATACCCTGATTCTCCTCAGACTGAGAATCATCGTTAAACACATTTTCTTTACATAAAATTTTTGCTTTGCACTGCAAGGCCCTCTCAGTACATCAGAGACAAAAAGTTTGAGGGGGTTCCACAGTGGCATCTAAACACATAGTTTCCTCCTCAGTGTCAGACATGTTAAACAGATTAGCAATCTTATAATAGACGTTCTTTTATTAAGAAAATTTTTCTCTGAATTCAATTATAGTCAAACGTTAATGCAGAAAAAATTACTGTACTGCGCCTTTAAATTTCAAAAGCGCCACTATTTTTCTGAGACGTTCAAAAACGTGTTCTTTTGCAGTAAATTTATTTGAAAATGATCAAAAACACTCTAACAATATTGCATCCACTTGCTGAAATATTGCAAACCAATAAAATAACGATGTTAACAATTAAAATATGTTTTATTTTTAATTGGGGCCCTGCATCACGCCACAGCTCTGCTGTGGCGCCTACCTGCCCCGGAATGCGACCGCTGCTGCTCAAGAAGCTTTTCAGGCCCCTTTGAAGTCCGGAAAACTTAGGCCTCACCAGAGAACAGGACTCTGTCGCCCATGCGATCCAGCTGAACTGCACGTCTGAGCACGCAAATAGGTCCCGTCCACCGTGGGCGTTTGCAAGTACGGTAAGACCCGCATGGGTCATAACAAAAAAATTAAACATGTCCCCTATAAGCCATGTGCCCTCTTATAACCACTCGATAAGTAAGTGAAAACGCTGCCCAATATGTCAGAACACTTCTTTAAAAGCACAACTGTCTTTTGATACAGAACCGCAACTCCCAGCATCAAAGCCCCTCTTTATCAGACAAAAATCTTTAATATACTTTGGTAATAAAGAGAAAGGGATTCCAGGTACATTTCTTTATATATGTGTATACTGCTTACCCCTCCCCATAAAGGGGAAATTATCAGCCTGTTCTGTGCATCAAGTCTCCCAGAAACAAAAAGACTGAACATACCTCAAAGGTGCTTGTAGCAACACACCGGTTTCTTACACTACCTTCAGCAGCTGTGGGAACCATCATGGATCTTAGAAAACGCTTGCTAAGATCATCAACATCAGGGCAGGAAGAATCCTCACTCTTCCTGAGAAAAATAGTACTCACTGGCACCATTTGAAAATAAAAAAAACTTCTTGATTGAAGAAACTAAACTACCACCTCACTTTACCTCTTCCTATTACTATACAGGCAAAGAGAATGACTGGGGGTGGAGGGAAGGGAGGAGCTATATATACAGCTCTGCTGTGGTGCTCTTTGCCACTTCCTGTTAGCAGGAGGATAAATCCCACAAGTAAGGATGAAAGCCGTGGACTTGTCATATCTTGTAGAAGAAAATGTGGAACAAGAGAGTTCCACTACAAGAATGCAATTCCAGCATTCTATGCCCAGATCAATAGGCAAGAAATTTCCAGTTTCAAAGATAAAAACATAATTTATGCTTACCTGATAAATTCCTTTCTCCTGTAGTGTAGTCAGTCCACGGGTCATCCATTACTTATGGGATTATATCTCCTCCATAACAGGAAGTGCAAGAGGATCACCCAAGCAGAGCTGCTATATAGCTCCTCCCCTCTACGTCATACCCAGTCATTCGACCGAAACAAACGAGAAAGGAGAAACTATAGGGTGCAGTGGTGACTGGAGTTTAAGTTAAATTTTTTTAGACCTGCCGTAAATAACAGGGCGGGCCGTGGACTGACTACACTACAGGAGAAAGGAATTTATCAGGTAAGCATAAATTATGTTTTCTCCTGTTAAGTGTAGTCAGTCCACGGGTCATCCATTACTTATGGGATACCAATACCAAAGCTAAAAGTACACGGATGACGGGAGGGAAAGGCAGGATCTTTACACGGAAGGAACCACTGCCTGTAGAACCTTTCTCCCAAAAACAGCCTCCGAAGAAGCAAAAGTGTCAAATTTGTAAAATTTTGAAAAAGTATGAAGTGAAGACCAAGTTGCAGCCTTGCAAATCTGTTCAACAGAAGCCTCATTCTTAAAGGCCCAAGTGGAAGCCACAGCTCTAGTAGAATGAGCTGTAATCCTTTCAGGAGGCTGCTGTCCAGCAGTCTCATATGCTAAACGTATTATGCTACGAAGCCAAAAAGAGAGAGAGGTAGCCAAAGCTTTTTGACCTCTCCTTTGTCCAGAATAAACGACAAACAGGGAAGAAGTTTGACGAAAATCCTTAGTTGCCTGCAAATAAAATTTCAGGGCACGGACGACGTCTAGATTGTGCAGAAGTCGTTCCTTCTTTGAAGAAGGGTTAGGGCACAATGATGGAACAACAATCTCTTGATTGATATTCCTGTTAGTGACTACCTTAGGTAAGAACCCAGGTTTAGTACGCAGAACTACCTTGTCTGAATGAAAAATCAGATAAGGAGAATCACAATGTAAGGCCGATAACTCAGAGACTCTTCGAGCCGAGGAAATAGCCATTAAAAACAGAACTTTCCAAGATAACAGCTTGATATCAATGGAATGAAGGGGTTCAAACGGAACACCTTGCAGAACGTTAAGAACTAAGTTTAAGCTCCACGGCGGAGCAACAGTCTTAAACACAGGCTTAATCCTAGCCAAAGCCTGACAAAAAGCCTGAACGTCTGGAACTTCTGACAGACCTTTGTGTAAAAGGATAGACAGAGCTGAGATCTGTCCCTTTAACGAACTAGCAGATAAACCCTTTTCTAAACCTTCTTGTAGAAAAGACAATATCCTGGGAATCCTAACCTTACTCAATGAGTAACTCTTGGATTCGCACCAATGTAAGTATTTACGCCATATTTTATGGTAAATTTTCCTGGTAACAGGTTTCCTAGCCTGTATTAAGGTATCAATCACTGACTCCGAGAATCCCCGCTTTGATAGAATCAAGCGTTCAATCTCCATGCAGTCAGCCTCAGAGAAATTAGATTTGGATGTTTGAAAGGACCCTGAATCAGAAGGTCCTGTCTCAGAGGCAGAGACCAAGGTGGACAGGACGACATGTCCACTAGATCTGCATACCAGGTCCTGCGTGGCCACGCAGGCGCTATTAGAATTATCAATGCTCTCTCCTGTTTGATCCTGGCAATCAATCGAGGAAGCATCGGGAAGGGTGGAAACACATAAGCCATGTTGAAAACCCAAGGTGCTGTCAGAGCATCTATCAGTACCGCTCCCGGGTCCCTGGACCTGGATCCGTAACAAGGAAGCTTGGCGTTCTGGCGAGACGCCATGAGATCCAGATCTGGTTTGCCCCAATGCTGAAGCAGTTGGGCAAACACCTCCGGATGAAGTTCCCACTCCCCCGGATGAAAAGTCTGGCGACTTAGGAAATCCGCCTCCCAGTTCTCCACGCCTGGGATGTGGATCGCTGACAGGTGGCAAGAGTGAGACTCTGCCCAGCGAATTATCTTTGAGACTTCCATCATCGCTAGGGAACTCCTTGTCCCTCCCTGATGGTTGATGTAAGCCACAGTCGTGATGTTGTCCGACTGAAACCTGATGAACCTCAGAGTTGCTAACTGAGGCCAAGCTAGAAGGGCATTGAAAACTGCTCTTAATTCCAGAATGTTTATTGGAAGGAGTCTCTCCTCCTGAGTCCATGATCCCTGAGCCTTCAGGGAATTCCAGACAGCGCCCCAACCTAGCAGGCTGGCGTCTGTTGTTACAATCGTCCAATCTGGCCTGCTGAAGGGCATCCCCCTGGACAGATGTGGCCGAGAAAGCCACCATAGAAGAGAATCTCTGGTCTCTTGATCCAGATTTAGCATAGGGGACAAATCTGAGTAATCCCCATTCCACTGACTTAGCATGCACAATTGCAGCGGTCTGAGATGCAGGCGTGCAAAAGGTACTATGTCCATTGCCGCTACCATTAAGCCGATTACCTCCATGCATTGAGCCACTGACGGGTGTTGAATGGAATGAAGGACACGGCAAGCATTTAGAAGTTTTGATAACCTGTCCTCTGTCAGGTAAATTTTCATTTCTACAGAATCTATAAGAGTCCCCAAGAAGGGAACTCTTGTGAGTGGCAATAGAGAACTCTTTTCTACGTTCACCTTCCACCCATGCGACCTTAGAAATGCCAGAACTAACTCTGTATGAGACTTGGCAGTTTGGAAACTTGACGCTTGTATCAGAATGTCGTCTAGGTACGGAGCTACCGCTATTCCTCGCGGTCTTAGTACCGCCAGAAGAGAGCCCAGAACCTTTGTAAAGATTCTTGGAGCTGTAGCTAACCCGAAGGGAAGAGCTACAAACTGGTAATGCCTGTTTAGGAAGGCAAACCTTAGATACCGGTAATGATCCTTGTGAATTGGTATGTGAAGGTAGGCATCCTTTAAATCCACTGTGGTCATGTACTGACCCTTTTGGATCATAGGTAAGATGGTCCGAATAGTTTCCATTTTGAACGATGGAACTCTTAGGAATTTGTTTAGGATCTTTAAGTCCAAGATTGGTCTGAAGGTTCCCTCTTTTTTGGGAACCACAAACAGATTTGAGTAAAACCCTTGTCCGTGTTCCGACCGCGGAACTGGGTGGATCACTCCCATTAGTAAAAGGTCTTGTACACAGCGTAGAAACGCCTCTTTCTTTATCTGGTTTGCTGACAACCTTGAAAGATGAAATCTCCCTTTTGGAGGAGAAGCTTTGAAGTCCAGAAGATATCCCTGAGATATGATCTCTAACGCCCAGGGATCCTGGACATCTCTTGCCCAAGCCTGGGCGAAGAGAGAAAGTCTGCCCCCCACTAGATCCGTTTCCGGATCGGGGGCCCTCACTTCATGCTGTCTTAGGGGCAGCAGCAGGCTTTCTGGCCTGCTTGCCCTTGTTCCAGGACTGGTTAGGTTTCCAGCCCTGTCTGTAGCGAGCAACAGTTCCTTCCTGTCTTGGAGCGGAGGAAGTTGATGCTGCTCCTGCCTTGGAGTTACGAAAGGCACGAAAATTAGACTGTTTAGCCCTGTCTTGAGGCAGGGCATGGCCCTTACCTCCAGTAATGTCAGCGATAATTTCTTTCAAACCGGGCCCGAATAATGTCTGCCCTTTGAAAGGTATGTTAAGCAATTTAGATATAGAAGTCACATCGGCTGACCAGGATTTAAGCCACAGCGCTCTACGCGCTTGAATGGCGAATCCGGAGTTCTTAGCCGTAAGCTTAGTTAAGTGTACTATGGCATCAGAAATAAATGAATTAGCTAGCTTAAGGACTTTAAGCTTGTCTATAATCTCATCCAATGGAGCTGAGCTAAGGGTCTCTTCCAGAGACTCAAACCAGAATGCCGCCGCAGCCGTGACAGGCGCAATGCATGCAAGGGGTTGTAATATAAAACCTTGTTGAACAAACATTTTCTTAAGGTAACCCTCTAACTTTTTATCCATTGGGTCTGAAAAAGCACAGCTATCCTCCACCGGGATAGTGGTGCGCTTAGCCAGAGTAGAAACTGCTCCCTCCACCTTAGGGATCGTCTGCCATAAGTCCCGTGTGGTGGCGTCTATTGGAAACATTTTTCTAAATATAGGAGGGGGGGAAAAGGGCACACCGGGCCTATCCCACTCCTTGCTAATAATCTCTGTAAGCCTCTTAGGTATAGGAAAAACGTCAGTACACACCGGTACCGCATAGTATCTATCCAGCCTACATAATTTCTCTGGAATTGCAACCGTGTTACAATCATTCAGAGCCGCTAATACCTCCCCTAGTAATACACGGAGGTTCTCAAGCTTAAATTTAAAATTTGAAATGTCTGAGTCCAGTTTACTTGGATCAGATCCGTCACCCACAGAATGAAGCTCTCCGTCCTCATGTTCTGCAAATTGTGACGCAGTATCAGACATGGCTCTATTATTATCAGCACACTCTGTTCTTACCCCAGAGTGATCGCGTTTACCCCTAAATTCTGGCAATTTAGATAGTACTTCAGTCATAACATTAGCCATGTCTTGCAAAGTGATTTGTATGGGCCGCCCTGATGTACTTGGCGCCACAATATCACGCACCTCCTGAGCGGGAGGCGAAGGTACTGACACGTGAGGAGAGTTAGTCGGCATAACTTCCCCCTCGTTGTCTGGTGAAATTTTCTTTACATGTACAGATTGGCTTTTATTTAAAGTAGCATCAATGCAATTAGTACACCAATTTCTATTGGGCTCCACATTGGCCTTTAAACATATTGAACAAAGAGATTCATCTGTGTCAGACATGTTTAAACAAACTAGCAATGAGACTAGCAAGCTTGGAAAATACTTTTCAAATAAATTTACAAGCAATATAAAAAACGTTACTGTGCCTTTAAGAAGCACAAAAAACTGTCACAGTTGAAATAACAATGAACCAAATTAGTTATAGCAACCAAATTTTCACAGTAAATGCATTAAGTTAGCAAAGGATTGCACCCACCAGCAAATGGATGATTAACCCCTTAGTACCCAAAAACGGATAACAATTTAATATAAACGTTTTTATCACAGTCAAAATACACTCTCACAGGTCTGCTGTGAGTGATTACCTCCCTCAAAACTAGTTTTGGAGACCCCTGGGCTCTGTAGAGACGTCCTGGATCATGGAGGAAGAAATAGGAAGACTGTGACTGAATTTTTACTGCGCAATAAAGCGCTAAAATAGGCCCCTCCCACTCATAATACAACAGTGGGGAAGCTCAGTAAACTGATTTTATTCAGAAACAAACGACAGCCATGTGGTAAAAATCATGCCCATAAAGTTTTATCACCAAGTACCTCAGAAAAAAACGATTAACATGCCAGTAAACGTTTTAAAAATAAAATTATGAAATGTTATTAATAAGCCTGCTGCTAGTCGCTTTCACTGCAGTGGAGGCTCAAATATTACTTAAATGTATACAGTATTTTCTTAGTGAAGTTCCATTCCCCAGAAATACCTCAGTGTAAACATGCATACATATCAGCCTGATACCAGTCGCTACTACTGCATTTAAGGCTGCACTTACATTACATCGGTATTAGCAGTATTTTCTCAGTCAATTCCATTCCTTAGAAAATAATATACTGCAACATACCTCCTTGCAGGTGAACCCTGCCTGCTGTCCCCTGTTCTGAAGTTACCTCACTCCTCAGAATGGCCGAGAACAGCAAGTGGATCTTAGTTACGACCGCTAAGATCATACACAAACTCAGGTAGATTCTTCTTCTAATGCTGCCTGAGAAAAAACAACACACTCCGGTGCTGTTTAAAATAACAAACTTTTGATTGAAGAAATAAAAACTAAGTTTAACAACCACAGTCCTCTCACACGTCCTATCTATTAGTTAGGTGCAAGAGAATGACTGGGTATGACGTAGAGGGGAGGAGCTATATAGCAGCTCTGCTTGGGTGATCCTCTTGCACTTCCTGTTAGGGAGGAGATATAATCCCATAAGTAATGGATGACCCGTGGACTGACTACACTTAACAGGAGAAAATATAACTTTTATTGAATAAACAAAATAGTTAATCGTAAACACATACAATGTTAAAAACCGCAATGTGAGATCTTGCCTCATAACAAGTGGTGCGGTGATCTCAATTATTCATATACCGTTGCCTTTATCATATGATATTGGGAGTCACCACCTACCAATAATAAATTGTATGAGCTATTACCCTGGGTGGTTTAGGTTGGCGAGAGATCAAGGTACTTATTTCACCTGTGTCCCCCAATGTTTACTTCTAGTAATATGCAAGATGTAAACAAATAACGTAGCATATACACCCTGTTCCAAATTATTATGCCAATGATATCTTTCTCATTTACCTAAATAATTGATGTAAACAACAGTCAGCATAATTCTCATGTTATCAACTATTAAGAGTACAATTCAAATTTTATTGAACAAACCTCCTAATGTTAACAGTATTTTTTTTTCAAAATAAAAAACTTACAAAGCACTGTTCCAACTTATTAGGCACTGTAAGTTTCAAAACACTTTATAGGTTGTAAAAAACCTTGAAATTGTCATTTCTTGTGTTTGCAGCATATTTACTGAAATCAAAAGCTATTTCAATCAAACTTTGAACAACATTTTAACTTTTTAAACATTTTAACAGGTCACGTTACATTTTAACATAGGACCCCTTATTTGATAGCAGCTTCACAAGTCTTGCATCCATTGAACTTGTGAGTTTTTGGACAGTTTCTGCTTGAATTTGTTTGCAAGATGTCAGAATAGACTCCCAGAGCTGCTGTTTGGATGTAAACTGCCCCCCACCCTCATAAATCTTTGCTTGAGGATGCTCCAAAGGTTCTCAATAGGATTGAGGTCAGGGGAGGATGGAGGCCACACCATGACTTTCTCTCCTTTTATCCCCATAGGAGCCATTGATGCAGAGGTATTCTTTGCAGCATGAGATGGTGCATTGTCATGCATGAAGATGATTTTATAATGGAAAGCATAGTTCTTCCTTCTGTACCAGGGAAGGAAATGTTCAGTCAGGAACTCCACATACTTTGCAGAGGTCATCTTTACACCTTCGGGGACCCTAAAGGGGCCGACCAGCACTCTTCCCATGATTCCAGCCCAAAACATGACTCCACCACCGCCTTGCTGACGTTGCAGCCTTGTTGGAACAGGGTGGCCGTCCACCAACCATCCACTACTCCGTTCATCTGGAACATCTAGGGTTGCACGGCACTCATCAGTGAACAGGACTGTTTGAAAATAAGTCTTCATGTATTTTTCTGCCCAATGCAGCCATTTCTGCTTGTGAGCATTGGTTAGTGGTCGCCGAATGGAAGGTTTATGCACAGTTGCAAGACTCTGGAGGAATCTACACTTTGATCTCCGTGGGACTCTAGAGGCACCAGCAGCTTCAAATATCTGTTTGCTGCTATGTAATGGTATTTTAGCAGCTGCTCTCTTGATCCGATGCATGGATCTGGCAGAAATCTTCCTCAATATGCCTTTATCTGCACAAACCCGTCTGTGCTCTGAATCAGCCACAAATCTCTTAATAGTGCGATGATCACGCTTAAGTTTTTGTGAAATATCTAATGTTTTCATACCTCGTCCAAGGCATTGAACTATTTCACTCTTTTCGGCAGCAGAGAGATCATTTTTCTTCCCCATATTGCTTGAAAATGGTGCTCTGCTTAATAATGTGGAACACCCTCCTTTAGTAGTTTTTCCTTTAATTGGGCTCACCTGGCAATCTAATTATCACAGGTGTCCGAGATTGTTTTCAGTGATCAAAAGAGCCCTGAGACACAATGCCATCCATGGGTTAAACTGAAGAAAAAAAATATTTAATCTTTGTGACACTGAAATAGAATTTGCATAATAATTTGGAACAGGGTGTACTGAGGTTAAGGCAGTGTTGCACACTCCGGATGTTGATACTGCGTTGAAATATACTTATTATAGTTCACAATCAACTCTCAATGTGTTGATCCGCAACTAGCCATGTTGGCCTAAAGCAGTATAGCATAGAGAATAAATTAGGTAAGGGTCTAAAAGTTAAGGTTGTGTTATGCTTTTACACGTGTATTTGTGACCCTTGTGTGTGAGACCGAGTGATATGGTACTTAGTTAACATCCATTAGGTTCCTTCTAATCTCTGTATTACTCACACTCCAGCAGAGTTAAAATATTGTGAAATTGCTAATTAGTTACTTTGTACCTCTCTGCTTATCCTTATAGCTCACTCAATTTCACATATGTGAATCTTACACGGCCTAATTTCTACTAGTGCAGTTAGGTTACTTCAATGTATCGGATGTCAGTCCTAAGTAATTGCAACTTTGTTGCCAAACTGTAAATAGCCAGTCTTACATGAGTTAAGGTAATGCTATATTACCATATATCTTAAATTCGTAATTGTGATAAAGTAAGTTGTAATATCAGGAGGTAAGTATTCAACGTTTATCACATAGGGTAGGATTTTGCTAATAATTACCAAACGCACATCTTGCAGATTGCTTTTTAGTAATGACCATTCTCATTTATATTTTTCAAGCGCACATCTTGCAGCTTGATTTTATAATAATAACGGTTCTTTTTAAATACTACTTCATTAGTGATCATTGGGGTTCCATGTACATGTATACAGTTCCAACTTGAGTTTAAACACACGGTTATGCATTCACATTAAGTGCCCAGCTTTACATTTAAATAACCCAAGTTGAATTAAATAGTTACCCAACGCACATATTGCAGTTGCGGTAACATCACTGCGTTATATTTAGTCTGATGTATAATCCGTAACTACTGCTCATAGGAGCTAAACTCTGTCAACTTTGTTATTTTATAGCTAGCTGCTATGCTGGTACTGTCTGCATTTAGCTGGCTGTTCGTATCACACCACAATATTGTTCTTGGACCACCTCTATTATTATTTAGACTATAGTATATCTGTTAATAGGGTAAGCTCAATGGTAAATCTCTACAATGCACACATAAATTGAAAAAGAGCGTCCTTTGATACTGCACTGATGCGTTTCGCCCATTATGGCTTTCTCAAAGGCAGCGAGCCGCCCATGGTGCCGGAATTTAACTATCGTTAAACTGGAAGTCCCGCCTTTTGTGGTTGCTTATTGGATCCCTGGGATGTCCGTCATTCTCGGTTTATACTCTAAAGGTGGTATATACCTTCTTTGTTTATCAATTAAGTTATCCTTGTAATAAATGTGCTTCGTGGTATAGATCTATCATTCAAATTACGTATTGTACAGCAGTTGTTAAAGTGTGTCTTGTTAATAATATTTCTAAATAAAATTAGTTATTGTTGGGTGTATTTATCAAGTACTATTACCGCAGCTCACTCATTTTGTCATATTCCCATCTTGTTTAATGGTCCACTAGTTATTTAGGAGTATGTTTGCATATATACCTGTCAAAAAATCGGTTGGTACCTATGCATTTTATTTGTTATATCATCCGAGTTATAGGTGCCAGTTTAACACTACAGATTTGTGTTCCCCTAAATATATGTGCTAGACTTGTGAGTTAAATAATGTGAAGCATCTTTTAACCATACTTATCTGGTTAAGTGAACATTTTCTAGTGCCTGTATACATAAATGCAGCGTGATGCTTTGTGATGTTAGATGTGTTTAATTGATCTTTCGTCAATTATATTTGAGCGTTTCAAACATTTGTCCTCAAGTGTTCTGTGTAAATGAGGGCACTCTGCTGGTGACAAATAATAAGGATATATATATATATATATTTAAACATGGATTAATAAATTTTTGAACTTTTATTTAACACCGGTCTGAAGAGGTATCTCCAGCAAATACCTGAGAATGCTGCATCTACACTGACCGGATATACTCACTCTCCATTGTGCCGTACCTACTGAGGTCAGAATCTGGAGCGGAAGCACGCTAAGACGCCGGGGAACAAGGTGAGAGAGGATTAGTGGCGCTTTCTCTGAGACTTTGTATCAATATATAGATAGATAGATAGATAGATAGATATAAGGTTAGATTAGAAAAAGCCAGCACAATCTTGGTAAAAATTCAAAATTTTTATTCAATTAATCTAAAAAAAGGTTCAAAACAGCATCAAGAAAAATAGCTCTGTCTGATGTGTTTCGGCCAGCGGCCTTACTCATAGACATACTACAGTCAAAAAGAATCAACCTCAGCACTGTCAATATAGGCATATAACAAAGTCATGTAAGAAAGGCTCTGGATTTGAGCAATATTCTGTGTTAACGACAACTGGTCTGTATAGATGGAACATGTGTGAGTGTAACTCAGCTCTTACCCGTGTCTTCCTTCTGCGTCTCGGTTGCTCAGGTCGGTCCTAAGGAGAGTCGCTAGGTGGGTCTGCTTTCGATTCAGGTATCCGTTCTGCACCTCTGTGTCAAGCACCTTTGCTCGCTGTGCTCACCCGCTCGTCTCCCTCTTTCAACCGGCAACCGCTGATGACGTCTTTCAGCACTGTAAGTGTCCCTCTCACCCCGTTGTCTGTATGCAGCAAATCCTTCTGTAGCCTTTTAGGTCTGTATTGGATAACAGAAATAATAATAATATGTGCAACAGAATATGGCATTTAACTTTATCCATTTCTATGGAGAGCCATGAAATTAAGGAGCTATTTGTTTGTATCATTTAAAATATTAGTAAACTAACTAGATGTTACAAGTGTTTATTCACCCCGCATATGAGTGCAGTAAGGGGTTAAATGATCAAACATATGCTCCTTAATGAGGCGTGGATTGTTTAGGGAAGGTAGCTTGAAAACCAAGCAATCAGTGAGCAGGGTTCAATGTTTTAATTAACCTATCAAGAAAGAGAAGGTCTTTTAAAAGTGTGTGCAAGCTGTGTTCTCATTATGCTATGATTACGGCTCTTGCCGAAACATGTTAGCCATAAGGACATTGCATGTGCCACTGACTGGTGGTTTCTGATTATGTATGTAACTTTTTAAGCTGTTCAACTCCTTGAATAAAAGCTAAGTTTTATTACACCATTGGATGGACCGGTGATCCTTGTTTTCTTTAACTTAATAATAGACATACTAAACATGGCATACTAGTATGTCTATGAGTATGGCTGCTGGCTGAAACATGTCAGACAGAGCTATTTTTCTTGAAACTGTTTTGAACCTTTTTTAGATTAATTGAATAAATTTTTTGAATTTTTACGAAGATTGTGCTGGCTTTTTCAAATCTTACCTTTTGGAACTATTTCCCCATGATGCCGAGCACCTTTAGATTTTGAATGGTAACTTTCTGTGATCCTTCTATTTCCATTGGTGGACAAGTGGTCACATGTGAGTAAGGGGGCCGGGACTTACACGCAGATGGAGTCGGAGTGCAGACGGAGTCGGAGTTAACACAGGAGGTATTGTCCAGATGTGCAGCCGTACTGGATTCTGGATCAGCGTTCCCCCACAGAAGAGTTAGAGGTAACGTTCCGGACCGAGGACAGTTACTTACCAACGTGTGTACTGCAATATGCGGTAAATGCCAAGGGAGAGTTTCTTGTATCCAGTGTTTCCGGATATAAGTTTTTTCCTTTCTCTTGGGGGATTAAGGCTGTTAACAGAGGACGGCATTTGCATTCACTATAACGCTGTGACACAATGCAAGACAACCTTGTTACTCCTGTCGGAGATCCATAGTTTACCCCTCCTCATCTTGACCACCTGGAGATTGAGCACCAGCTCACTCTGGAACTTTTTTGCTTTATATATATATATATATATTATTTATTATTATTATTATACTTTATTTATTAAGCACCAACATATTCCGCAGCGCTGTCCATGGATACAATTCATTTAAATAAAACAATACAAGACTTGTAAGATACAGGACAAAATTTACAAACACATACAGGAGGGATTGAGAGCCCTATTCCCGTGGGAACTTACAATCTAGAAGGGAATGGTAGGAGGTTGAGAAACAGGAGATGAGGACTGCAAGATTGAAAAGGATGTTAATACAGAGTTAGATGAGGGAAATATTAGGTAAGTGAAATTATTGTATTATTGAGTTGGGTGGTAGGCTTCCCTGAACAGAAAAGTCTTCAGGGAGCATTTAAAGGAAGAAAGATTAGGGCAAAGCCTGACAGCACGAGGGAGAGTGTTCCAGAGGGTAGGTGCTGCACGACAGAAGTCCTGCAGTCTAGCATGAGAGGAGGTGATAGTTGCGGATGCAAGGAGAAGGTCATTGTTGGATCTTAGTGGACGGGCTGGAGTATACTTGTGTATTAGAGAGGATAGGTAGAGGGGAGCAGCATTGGTGAGAGCTTTGTATGTAAGGGTGAGAATTTTGAATTTAATTCTGCTGTGAATGGGGAGCCAATGAAGGGACTCACAGAGAGGTGCAGCAGATACAGATCGACGGGAAAGGTGGATCAGCCTGGCAGAGGCATTTAGGATCTATTGAAGGGGGGAGAGGCGGGAAAGAGGAAGGCCAGCAAGTAGGTTGTTGCAGTAGTCAAGTCGGGAGATAACAAGGGAGTGGATTATTTGCTTTGTGGTGTCAGCGCTCAGAAAAGGGCAAATTTTGGAAATATTGCGTAGATGATTGTGGCAGGATATAGAAAGCGATTGGATATGGGGGATGAAGGATAGGTTTGAGTCAAGTGTGACTCCGAGGCAGCGGACTTGGGGCGATGGGGAAATGGTGATGCCGTCAACAGGAATAGAGAAGTCAGAAGTCGGCGTAGAGCTTGAGGGGGGGGGATAAGAAGGAGCTCAGTCTTGGACATGTTAATCTTTAGGTGGTGAGAGGCCATCCAGGAAGAAATACCAGATAAGCAGTTGCTGACATGAGAGAGGACAGAGGGAGAGAGAGCAGGGGTGGAGAGGTAGATCTGGGTGTCATCAGCATAGAGGTGATATTTGAAACCATAACTGTTGATAAGTTTACCCAGCGAAGAGGTATAGATGGAGAAGAGTAGAGGACCCAGAACAGATCCTTGAGGTACTCCAACAGACAGAGGCATAGGAGAGGAGGAGTCGCCGGCAAATGACACAGAAAAAGACCTGTGAGAAAGATAGGAGTGAATCCAGGAAAGAGCTGTGTCACAGAGGACAAAAGAGCTAAGGGTCTGTAGGAGGAGGGGGTGGTATATATATATATATACACACATATACATATATATATATATATACACACACACACATATATATATATAAAACTCCTCCTTATGAGGTGTCCTGAATTTGAGTCTGGGAAATCTGGTCACCTTAGTTTAACCCCTTTGTGGGGATTAAACATATAGCAGCATTGCTATTGTGAAAATAACATGCTCAAAGGGATTAGGACGTGTCATTTTAACACTATAACGGTTCTTTAATGATATAAATAAGACTGGACTTTAATTAAGAGCTGCTTGTTTATACCCTTAAAGGGACATTAAACACTAACGGCTAGATTACAAGTTTTTGTCGGTAAGGCTTGAGAGGCTAACGAGCAGTTTCAGATCACCGCTCACCTACAAACAGTGCTGGAATTACGGGGTTTTTTAAACCCGGCGTTAGCCGCAGAAAAGTAAGCGTTGAGCAAAATTTAGCTCCACATCGCACCTCAATACCAGCGCTGCTTACGGTAGTGGTGAGCTGGTAAAACGAGCTCATGCACGATTTCCCCATCGGAATCAATGGGTCAGATTCGGCTGAAAAAAAACCTGAAACCTGCAAGAAAGCAGCGTTCAGCTCCTAACGCAGCCCCATTGATTCCTATGGGGAAATACTTTTATGTCTACACCTAACACCCTAACATGAACCCTGAGTCTAAACACCCCTAATCTTACACTTATTAACCCCTAATCCGCTGCCCCCGACACCTGCATAATATTATTAATCCCTAATCTGCCGCTCCGTACACCGCTGCCACTACATTATACTTATGAACCCCTAATCTGCTGCCCCCAAATCGCCGACACCTACATTTTATTTATTAACCCCTACTCTGCCACCCCCAATGTCACCGCAACCTAACTACAATTATTAACCCCTAATCTGCCGCCCCCAACGTCGCCGCTACTATATTAGTTATTAACCCCTAAACCTAAGTCTAACGCTAACCCTAACACCCCTCTAACTTAAATATAATTTAAATAAATCTAAATAAAATTACTACAATTAAATAAATAATTCCTATTTAAAACGAAATACCTATAAAATAAACTCAAAGCTAGCTACAATATAACTAATAGTTACATTGTAGCTAGCTTAGGGTTTATTTTTATTTTACAGGCAACTTTGTATTTATTTTAACTAGGTACAATAGTTACTAAATATTTATTAACTATTTAATAACTTCCTAGTTAAAATAAAGACAAATATACCTGTAAAATAAAACCTAACCTAAGTTACAATTACACCTAACACTACACTATAATTAAATAAATTAACTAAATTAACTACAATTAATTATAATTAAATAAACTAAAGTACGAAAAAACCCCACTAAATTACAGAAAATAATAAAATAATTAAAAAAAAATTAAACTAATTACACCTACTCTAATCCCCCCAAAATAATAAAAATCCCTACCCTATACTAAATTACAAATAGCCCTTAAAAGGGCCTTTTGCGGGGCATTGCCCCAAAGTAATCAGCTATTTTACCTGGAAAAAAAATACAATACCCCCCCAACATTAAAACCCACCACCCACACACCCAACCTTACTCTAAAACCCACCCAATACCCCCTTAATAAAACCTAACACTAAGCCCTTGAAGATCACCCTACCTTGAGACGTCTTCACCCAATCGGGCAGAAGTGGTCCTCCAGACGGTCAGAAGTCTTCATCCTATCCAGGCAGAAGAGGTCCTCCAGACGGGCAGAAGTCTTCATCCAGACGGCATCTTCTATCTTCATCCATCCGGAGCGGGTCCATCTTCAATACATCCGACGTGGAGCATCCTCTACTTTCCGACAACTAACACTAAATGACGGTACCTTTAAGTGACGTCATCCAAGATGGCGTCCCTTCAATTCCAATTGGCTAATAGAATTCTATCAGCCAATCGGAATCAAGGTAGAAAAAATCCTATTGGCTGATCCAATCAGCCAATAGGATTGAAGTTCAATCCCATTGGCTGATCCAATCAGCCAATAGGATTGAGCTTGCATTCTATTGGCTGATTGGAACAGCCAATAGAATGCGAGCTCAATCCTATTGGCTGATTGGATCAGCCAATAGGATTTTTTCGACCTTAATTCCGATTGGCTGATAGAATTCTATTAGCCAATTGGAATTGAAGGGACGCCATCTTGGATGACGTCACTTAAAGGTACCGTCATTTAGTGTTAGTCGTCGGAAAGAAGAGGATGCTCCGCGTCGGATGTCTTGAAGATGGACCTGCTCCGCTCCGGATGGATGAAGATAGAAGATGCCGTCTGGATGAAGACTTCTGCCCGTCTGGAGGACCTCTTCTGCCCGGATAGGATGAAGACTTCGGACCGTCTGGAGGACCACTTCTGTCCGGTTGGGTGAAGACGTCTCAAGGTAGGGTGATCTTCAAGGGGTTATGTTAGTTTTTTTTAAGGGGGTATTTGGTGGGTTTTAGAGTAGGGTTGGGTGTGTGGGTGGTGGGTTTTAATGTTGGAGCGGGGGTTTCCAGGTAAAAGAGCTGATTACTTTGGGGCAATGCCCCGCAAAAAGCCCTATTAAGGGCTATTTGTAATTTAGTATAGGGTAGGGATTTTTATTATTTGGGGGGGCTTTTTTATTTTATTAGGGGGATTAGATTAGGTGTAATTAGCTTAAAATACTTGGATTTATTTTATTATTTTCTGTAATTTAGTTGGTTTTTTTTTGTAATTTAGATCATTGTAGTTAATTGTATTTAATTGTAGTTAGTTTAGGGAAATAATTTAATTATAGTGTAGTGTTAGGTGTAATTGTAACTTAGGTTTATTTTTATTTTACAGGTAAATGTGTCTTTATTTTAACTAGGTAGCTATTAAATAGTTAATAACTATTTAATAACTATTCTACCTAGTTAAAATAAATACAAAGTTGCCTGTAAAATAAAAATAAACCCTAAGCTAGATACAAATGTAACTATTGGTTATATTGTAGCTAGCTTAGGGTTTATTTTATAGGTAAGTATTTAGTTTTAAATAGGAATAATTTAGTTAATTGTAGTCATTTTACTCATATTTATTTAAATTATATTTAAGTTAGGGGGGTGTTAGGGTTAGACTCAGGTTTAGGGGTTAATACATTTAATATAGTTGCAGCGACGTTGTGGCTTGTGGGCGGCAGATTAGGGGTTAATAAATGTAGGTAGGTGGCGGCGATGTTAGGGACGGCAGATTAGGGGTTAATAAAATTTAACTAGTGTTTGTGAGGCGGGAGTGCGGCGGTTTAGGGGTTAATATATTAATTAAGGTGGCGGTGATGTCCGATCGGCAGATTAGGGGTTAAAAATTAAATTTAAGCGTTTGCGATGTGGGGTGCTCAGTTTAGGGGTTAATAGGTAGTTTATGGGCGTTAGTGTACTTTTTAGCACTTTAGTTAAAGGGACACTGTACCCAAAATTTTTCTTTCGTGATTCAGATTGAGCATGAAATTTTAAGCAACTTTCTAATTTACTCTTATTATCAAATTTTCTTAATTCTCTTGGTATCTTTATTTGAAATGCAAGAATGTAAGTTTAGATGCCGGCCCATTTTTGGTGAACAACCTGGGTTGTCCTTGCTGATTGGTGGATAAATTCATCCACCAATAAAAAAGTGCTGTCCAGAGTACTGAAACCAAAAAAAAAGCTTAGATGCCTTCTTTTTCAACCCCCCCCCCCCAAAAAAGAAAAAAAGTGGTTTAATGTCCCTTTAAATTGTTACCTGGCCAAATTATATATTTAATTTTTTTATTATTATTATTTATTTTTTGGGTTTGACTAAACTAAATAGGGTATATGAGATTGAAATCCCAGGGTTTTTTTAATTTAAAAGTGAAATACATTTTAAGGCCTGAATTTTTTTTTTTTAAGATCTCTACATTGGTTTTATCTTCAAGTAAATAGCTGTTCATTTGACAGATTAATATAAACTTTAAAAATTTACTGATTTCACCCTCAATGCAACCTGAGTGGAAAAGGATAAGATGCGTATTTGGAATGGTTGTAGGTGTACACGTTATCTGACACACGGGGTATGATATCAATTTCAAGGCTCAGGGAAACAAGAGGCAATATTCAGCCATGAATTGAAGAAAAAAAAAGAAAAAATTGCTTTCTGAGAGACACATGTGAACTATGGGACAAGTGAATAAACACTCTGTAAATTGGGTGTCCCAGTAAAATACATATTGCAAGTTACAGCAATGCTGACATGATAAAAATGTGTGTAATTCTTGATGTTTACTTATATGGGACTTTAGATACTCTAAATTGCACCAAGCACACTCACCTTCTCTGGGTCACCAGCACTTACAAACCAGTCACCAGCACTTTAG
The DNA here is from genome assembly GCF_027579735.1 of Bombina bombina. Classification (NCBI taxonomy): domain Eukaryota; kingdom Metazoa; phylum Chordata; class Amphibia; order Anura; family Bombinatoridae; genus Bombina; species Bombina bombina. The sequence continues at coordinate 176,338,815 of NC_069501.1, forward strand.
TCATAGCAGCTAAGCTCTGTGCTCGCCCTGCGCGCTCTCTCCTCATTGGTGCGTTCTCAAACGGCTTCAGCGCATCACGTCCTGCTACCATGGTAACGGAGACAACTATCCCGGCACAGCCAACATCCGGGATATTGTATTTAATTTACGGGCTTCAGGGAGCCGCTATTGCAATGCATGAGACTCCCGAACTTCCGGGAGAGTTGGGATGTCTGTAAATAGGTCACTATAGTGTGCAGCCAATGGCTGTGTGGAATATAACAGTGTTCTGCACTTTCATTTCTAACAGGAATTTAAAAGATCACAATTTCAGAATGAAATTACAGGAAAAGGGGACAAAATAAATAATGAAACTTTATTGCAGCGTTTTTTTTATACATCTATGATTTATCATTTTATATTATCATCTCAAAGTGTTTGATGTCCCTTTAACTACATAACATTTACAACCCAATTCCCAAAGGGGGACTAAAAAGCAAACTGTCACCAATCTTTTTCTTATAAAGGGTAAAATATGTAAAACACACTTTTTACAACAATTAACCATTTACATGACATTGAAGGTATTAATACATTGTCACTTAATATTAAAGTGATGATAAACTTTTCCCTTTGTTTAATTATTATTATTATTGGTTATTTGTCGAGCTCCAACAGATTCTGCAGCGCTATGTATAAACAAATACGGAATGTTAGAGATATTTTAAATGGTGATTAATTCAAATTTCCTCGCGCTCTGGCCGCCCAATAACAAAAGGGCACTCACACATTTTTTTTTTAAATTGTAGCTAGATTTGCGATTGGAGAACAGTTCAAAACATTAGCTCACAAAAAAAAAATAAAAAAATTTCAAATAGGTGGCCGGAGCGCGGGGTATTCAAATTTCTGTGCTACATTAAAAAGTAAGTTACAGCACATCTTTATTACAACTGATGAATTAAACTCTGTCTAAAAAATACTGCTAATATTCCAGATCTGTTTATACAAAGGGGAAAGTTTTACCATCACTTTATCGACCAGCTTCGTATAGGGTACGGCACATGTCGTTAATGGGTTAATATTTGAATTAAAGGAAATATGTTTACATTTGGTTGCCACAGAGCAGTAACAAAGTTGCATCACTATTCTTTTCATGTACTTTACAGCAGTGATTTTCAACCTTTTTTTTGCTGTGTCACACATTTTTTTACATAAAAAAATCCTGTGGCACACCACCATCCCAAAATTTAAAAAAATCACATATTGTAGCCTAATACAGCATGCATACATTATATATATATATATATATATATATATATACACACATACTGTATGTATTGTGCTGTGATGCCATGCCTCCTATAAACTATACCTGACATTGACATTCATTCACAAACAATCATAATGATTGTCTGTGAATGAATGTCAATATGTCATGGTTGTAAATTATGCCTGATGAGCCTGTCACATACCTACCAATATTTCAAAATTTGAAAGAGGGACACCCGTCCACTGGGAAAAAAAACAAGCAAAATTTAAAAAATATGTCACACCGTTGTCAGTTTGCTGCGGCACACCTGAGGATCTCTCATGGCACACTCGTTGAAAAACACTGCTTTACAGAGTCCCTACACCCTTGGCTGCCTGAGTACACTGGGTCAGATTCATTTTCACACAGAACTATTTTATAACGTTTAAACAATCGTCTACCAGAAAGGGATAACCAATGTTGATTTTGCATTATATGGCGATAGGGTACTTTAAATATCATCTGGGAACCATAAACATCAAAAACAATTAGTCACGTGTACTACAGACCTGGAAACACATTGCATTCTCAGCCTAACCTATTAAACACCAGTCGCTTTTCAATTAGCTCACACATAAATAACTCAATACCCAGCTCCACCCACTAGAAGCATGTTTATGACAGGTAATTGTGGAAGGTAGTAATGACAGCTGAGAGCACAGCCAATAATAGGCGGCCATACCGTGATGTCACGTCTTCTGGATGCCGAATGTTGACGGATATTATAAACGTCCAATCAGTTATGAGCTCCTCTATTTCTTTCGCCAATCATTCAGATGATATTAATGATTGATGGCCTTGCTTACCAATAGCACAATGGAATGGGCGGAGCAGGAAGAGGAGGGGGTGGTGCGGTTGCCCAGTGGTAGCAGTACGCGCAGGTCGGAGATAGCAGCATGGCGGAAGATGAGAGTGATCAGGAGTCGGAGAGGCTAGTTGAGGAGCTTGAAGCCATCGTAGAAGAACAATATGATTTTTTTGGGGCTAGCGGATTGTGGAGTCGCGAATACTGCCGCCGCTTCTGCGAGGTGAGAGATGCCTGAGACAGAGAGACTGGTTATGGGCAGAGAGAATTGGCCAGTTCACTCTTATTTTTCATTTCTTACTATCCTGGAATGCCGAATAAGAAAATGGTGCAGGTACATGACAGGCATGTGCTGGGGCCTTATAAAGACAAAGCAAATTAATTAGTCTGAGTGCCAGTTTCTAGTCACTGAGCAAGTTACACAGCTCACCTGGGCCTCCCTAATAACAGTATAGTGGCTTACCTGGTGGTTTTCATTAATACGGCTGTTTGTGTTAAAAGGACATGGGGAACAAGCAGATTTCTGTCTCGCTTAAAAGCGTGCAATTAGCTCATTAATAGCTAATGAATAACTGGCCTTTCTAGCTTTATTTTACTCAAACATATTTTTCTGCCATGCATAGCAAAATACTGAAAAAAACGTTCATTTGCTTTGTCTTTTCTTGGGAAAACGTTATTTAAAAGATGCAATTTATATTGAAGCGAACACATGAACTACTTCCTACTAATTCTCACTGGAAACAACTCCTCCCACAGTTACATTGGTAGAAAAGGAGACACCCCAGCAAGCTTGAGAAGAAAGTATTCATTGATTGATTAAATGGGCATGAATCCCAAAATTAGTCTTTCATGATTCAGTTAGAGAATATAATTTCAAATAACTTTCTAATTTACTTCTATTATCTAATTTGTTTCATTCTCTTGTTGTTTGTTGAAGGAGCAGCAATGCACTACTGGTTTCTAACTTAACACATGGGTGAGCCAATGACAATCGTTGTATATCTGCAGGCACCAATAAGCTGCTAGAACCTATGTTCTTTGCTGCTCCCGAGCTTACTGAGATAAACCTAGCAAAGGATAACAAGAGAATGAAGTAAATTGGACAGTTGTTTAAAATTGTATTCACTATCTGAATCATGAGAGAAAAATGTTCCTTAAAAAAAAAAAAAGCCTTTAAAATGTTCTCTTTTAGAAAGGAAGGAAAAAAATATTGCATCCTCCAGTTTAAGGTCTTAACCAAGTTAACTTTTATTTTTCAAATAAAGATATACAGCTTAACACATTAAAGGGACACTAACCCCACATTTTTTCTTTCATGATTCAGATAGAGCATGCAATTTTAAGCATCTTTCTAATTTATTAATATTATCAATTTTTCTTTGTTCTCATGTTATCTTGATTTGAAAAAGCAGGTTAGGAGCCGACCCATTATTAATTCAGCACCTCAATAGCGCTTTCTGATTGGTTTGCTACATTTAGCTACAAATCAGCAAGTGCTATCCAGGTGCTGAACAAAAAATGGTTCGGCTCTAAAGCTTACAGTACTGCTTTTTCAAATCAAGATAACATGAGAACAAAGAAATTGATAATAGGAGTAAATTAGAAAGGTGCTTAAAATTGCATGCTCTATCTGAATCATGAAATAAATAAATTGGGTTTAGTATCCCTTTAACTATTTGCATGTAAAATAAGTGAAAGTAAGCTGTATGTTTGTGCACATCTAATACCTGGTGGGATAAAAACACAACATAGATGTATTTTGATGGTATAAGATAATCATAGGCTCACTAAGTTTCCCCATATTTCCTGTAAGTGAAAGCTTAAAATATCTTGCTTTTAAAGTCACTGGTGTATTCTTAAACTGTTGTCACTCCTCCCCCATGAAATGTTATTTTCTTTAGTGTAGTGACACATAGAGCTGTGCCACCCGCTCTATATGTTGATGTAAATGTGCGCTTCAGAGAGGGTAACATTCATTTCTGCTCTTAATACTCCCTTTGTAATATGCAGTACAGCCAGGGGAGTAGGGTGCAAATAAAAAGTGAAACTAATAAGAGCTCCAATTGTTTAATATTACGTCATTGGGACTCCCTTTGAACTGTATTGCACATGCGTTAATCCTTTAGGGCATTGTCTCACAAATGTGGTCCTCAAGTACCCCCCAACGGGCCAGGTTTTCATTATAGCTGAAACAGTGCACAGGTGAAGTAATCAGCTTATGGGTGAGAGCAGGTTAGTAACCATGGTGTTACTCATCAGCTGATTACTTCACCTATGCACTGCTTCAGCTTCAATAAAAACCTGGCCTGCTGGGGGTACTGGAGAAACACTGCTTTAGGGATCCAACTCTGGGAGAATGTTTAATTGATCACATGTTTGTTTAGACTTACCACATATAAGAGTGAGTTCTGTGGCTTATGATTGGGTGCCAGTGCAAAACACCAGAAAAGTAGACTAACACAGGTGGGGGGGGGGGGGGGTAACATTAGTAAGTTTTACTAACAAGTAATATATAACCGATTTTAAAAAGACAATCTTATAAATCTATGCAACAAACTTAATTCTCTCAGACTACATATAACAAACAGGCACACAATCCCTTTTAATTAGTTTTCAGATTAGCCTTATACTTATACAGAAAAAAAAGCACAAAATTGGAGACTTTTGCAAAAACTCTCCCAGATGGGCTATATAAATGGATCTACAAAACATTTATGCAAAGTAAAATCTAGTGTACAATTTCCCTTTAAATAGATGAGTTTTTCTAGACAATGTATCATTTCAGTAGCCCTTCTGGAGATGGACCATAGGCCTCATCTTGAGTATTGTGTACAGCTCTGGAGGTCCTAACTAGTAATCTGTAAAGTGGAATAAGAAACTTACTATTTTTTTCTGCAAATACCTATACAATCAAACATTCTACCAGCTGTGCTGCAGAACTACATTCTGTGTGTTTATTCGCTCATTGACCCTAGTGGAAAATTAAAAATGCAGATTAGAGATAGGAAAGTCAAAATGAAACTTGCAAGAATCAGAGCATACAAAATCAATTGTATTTTAAAATGTGCTTTGTTCTCTTGGTATTCATTGTTGAAAAGAATACACACATCCTACACTAGTTGGAGCTTGCTGGTGATTGGTTCCTGCACACATTTGTCTCTCGTGATTGGCTAACTAGATGTGTTCAGCTAGTTGCCAGTAGTACATTGGTGCTCTTTCAGTAAAGGATAACAAGAGAATGAAGCATATTTGATAATTAAGGTACATTATGTATGACTAACACCTCAATATTTTATCTGACTCCAAGGTTTTATATATATATATATATATATATATATATATATATATATATAATTTTTTTTTTTTTTTTTTTTATCAGCTACTATTTTAACATATTGGTCTAAAACATACCATACATTGATCAGTATTGCTGCTGTGCCTATAATTCATTGCCATTTAATAGCTTCATTGCATTGTTAAACTTTGGTTTGCCACAAATTTGAGTTTGTCATGGTGGCTGCATAAAAGACATGGATAAATTTTTTTTTAAATAGGCTTGGATTCTTGCAAAAAATGTTTTGTACAAGCCAAGTGCGAACACTTTCTTGATGTATATACAGTTTGCTCAAATATGGCTAGTTACTTACCTTTGTTGGATGGGCCAATCTAGACTTCTTACTGGAGTAGACCAAGGCTTGCCACTGTCGTATTTATTTCTTTTTTGCAATATCTTATCGCCTCTGCTTAGAGCATTTAGGGAGAGTTTTTTTTTTTTTTTTTTGGCAGGGCTAGACGACTAAGTGTGCAGTGTGTACCTCCAATTCTCAGAATAGAAAAACAAGAGTAATTTTAAAAGGAAGGAGTTTTTAGTTTGCATAATTCAACATTTTAAATTACAATTTCAGAGTGATTCAAATCCCTTTTATTTGTCGTTTATACTCGCACAATAAAGCTGTAAAGTTTCTTATTGTATCTGATTTTTTTTTTTTTTTGATTCCTTGACTTTTCTCTTATGTACTGCGCTTTTCTTTGAATAATTCCAATATTTATTACAACTGCCAAGAATTTAATCTGTTGATATATTTAACCCTTTGGCTGCTAAGCCATTTCCCACCTGGGTGCTAATATTTTATTTTTTATTTTTTTTTGTTTTTTTTTTTAGACCCCAAGACTTACACTGTTGGAAAGGTTAGGTGATTACCTTTCCAACAATGGGTCTTGGGGTCTGTAGCTGCTTAGATGCCTGAGATACAGGCTTCTAAGCAGCATGCCCCCTCCTATACTTAACATTGTTAAGTATAAATAAAGTTGCGCAGTGATGTCATCACGTAATTGTGCGTGACTTCACTGCGTATCACGTGAAGCCCCGGCGATGCCTGTCACTCTACAGGCACGATCGCCGGGGTAGGAGCAGTAAGGAGCCCCCAGATCTCCCTCAAGGTGGGAGAGTGCTCATGACGGCTCTGAGCTGTCATTAGCACCAGAGTGAGAAACTCTGTGACGGCTCAGAGACGTCATTAGCACTCAAAGGGTTAAAGGGACATTCAGGTCAAAGTTGAACTGTACATAGATTTATATCTTTGAAGAGAAACATTTATGCAATATGCATGTATTGGCAATAATGCTTCTAATAAATTATTACTTTTTTCTCTTTGTGCATGTGAAGCATGGCTAGATATTCTCGGTGCTCCAGCATTTTATAGACTGCAGTGGCTCAGCTTGAATGTCAGCAATTAACGAACAGAGCCGTTACTGGATGGTTTAAGCACCTTAGACTCGCTGAGTAATAGCTTTTATTAGAAGCATGTTTGCTAATACATGTATATTACGAAAATTCTTCTATTCAAAACTGAAATGCATCCATGTGGATTCCATTTTTTTTGGCTGGAATGCCCCTTTAATGAATATTCCTGTGACAATTGTGCAGTTAGCTTAAAGGGATATGAAACCCAGAACATTTTGTTTTTGTGATTCAGACAAAGCATACAATTTTCAAAAAGTTTCCAGCATCAGATTTATGTATGTATTGGTAATAGAAGAAACATGGAAACTTTTTTTTAAATGTATTCTCTATCTGAATCGTGAAAGAAAACATTTTGGGTTTCATGTCCCTTTTTAAATGCACTTTTTTCTTTTTTGTTTGTCCCAAAGGGATACTAAACCCACATTTTTTTTATTTCATGATTCAGATGGAGCATGCAACTTTCTAATTTACTCCTATTCATTTTTCTTCATTCTCTTTCTATGTTTAAAAAAGAAGGCATCAAAGCTAAGGAGCCAGCCATTTCTTTGGTTCAGTACACGGACCTTGTTTAATGGTGGGTGTATTTAGCCACCAATCGGCAAGCACAACCCAGGTTGTGAACCAAAAATGGGCTGGCTTCTAAACTTACGTTAATGCTTTTCAAATAAAGATAGCAAGAGAATGAAGAAAAAATGATAATAGGAGTACATTAGAAAGTTGCTTAAAAACAAATGTTTTATCTGAATCATGAAAGAAAAAAAGTGGGTTCAGTTTCCCTTTAAAATCGCACGTTTAATTTCCTTTTTTTTTTTTTTTTTTTTTTTTTTTTTTTTTTTTTTTGTGGAAACTAAATTTTTGTAACCTTTAACTGTATAAACAAATGAAAAGGGTGGTTGTTCTGTTCGAAAATATGTTTGGTTTTTGGAAACTGCAGTGCATATTAATTTTAATATAGTAGCTATTCACTAATTAGTAAATGGCTCAGGTTTGTTTTGTTTTACATCCCAGATATTTTAAAGGCACAGAAAACTTAAAGGGATATGAAACACAAACAAAATTGTTTTGTGATTCAGACAGAGCATACCATTTTAAAAATGTTTCCAATTTACTGCTTTTATCAAATTTGCTTTGTTCCCATGATATTCTTTGTTGAAGAGTCCTCGTGGGTCATGACATGGGCTGGCGAGTGTGTATATAAAATGACAAATTCTATAACACCTGGATGTATTAATATTTATGTGGCCAAATATAGTTTGATAAATACCTGTGCTCTCTAACTAAACATTAAAGGGATTGAAAGATAAAATGTGCATGGGTGGATTTCAGTTTGAAATAGATGCATTTTTGCAATACACTTTAATTAGTTCCATTATCCTAATAAGTTGTTGTTTTTCTGCAGCATACGTACATATGCACCAGTCTTAAACATCCCACCTTCTCAGAGGGTCAGCAGTATGACGTGTCATGGGCTGCCTAGCCATGCTGTCTGTCCATTTTTTAATGTTTACCAATAATTTTTTTTGGTTTTAATACTTAGTAGTGTGTATTTTTTCATGACTTTCAGCAGTAGGCTTGTATGACACAAATTACTTTAGAAGCCAAACACACCACAGCCATCTCTCTGAGCAAGAATGATGTAGGGACTCACAGGATATGTGCGTAAGCTGCTGAACAAGGGATTTATTTTTTTCCTTTAAGCACATTTTTACAAAAATGTTTACATTTCAAATTGAAATGCACCCATGCAGATTTCAATTTTGACCTTTTTATCCCATTACAATTTAGGATCCTTAGAAACCGAATTAACGGTATTAGCAGTATATTGCAATTTCGGTGGCTATGTCAGCTGACCAGAACTACATAAATGATCTCCAGTATAGTTAGTGAAGAAAAAGCTCTGAATTTGTACAATTAATAGTAAGGATTTTCTGTTTGTATGAGGACAGCACATAACATAAAATACATATGTTATATTACTTAAATTACTTATATTTAAAAAAAAAAAAGAGTTGAGCGCAGTCTTACTGTTGCATAGATAAATATCGCTTTATTGCATGTACTGTGACTGAAGCCAAGCACGGAGACTTTCTAATTTACTTTTGTTACCAAAATTGATTCACTCTTTAATATCCTACTGCATTACAGGGAGCAAGCTGAACACATCACATGAGGCAATCATAACACCCATAGGTGTGCAGCTACTAAGCAGCTAGCTCACAGTAGTGCGTTGCTTTTATTGAACCTACAAATACCAAGAGAACAAAGCAGATTAGATAATAGAAGTTGATTAAAATGACATGCTCTGTCTGACTTTACTGTACCTAAAGAAGCTCACATGTGAATGGGGAAAAAGAGACAAGCTATCCTTAAAAGGACATTATACAGTAAATGTTAGCTTGAATAGTGCATTCAAGGAAAAGATTAGTCTGAGAATAACCTGTAGATGTATCTTTTTAGCCCCTTAAAGACCAGCAACGTATCCTGTACGTCGCTGGCCTTTCTATAGGGGTGTGATTTTAAATATTTTGGCAAGCTTGCAGGAGGGAAGGAGGGTCTAATAGCACGGTCTTACCTGCACTATAGCAACCAGGTAAACCCTTAAAGGGATAGTAAACCAAAAAATTTCTTTTATGATTCAGATAGAACATACAGTTTTAAACAACTTTCCAATTTACTTCTGTTATCAAATTTGCTTCCTTTTCTTGTTATCCATTGCTGAAGGAACAGCATTGCACTACTGGCAGTTAGCTGAACACATCTAGTTAGCCAATCACAAGAGACAAATGAGAGCAGGCACCAATTAGCAGCAGCTCCCACTGCTGTATATGTGCGTATTCTTTTTCAACAAGGGATACCAAGAGAACGAAGCATTTGAAAATAGAAGTGAATTTAAGTGTCTATATGAATCAGGCAAACTTAATTTTGACTTTCCTATCCCTTTAACTACTGGCGTCGTACAGAGTACGTCGTGGTCATTAAGGGGTTAACGCTGACATGTTGTAACTTAGAGTGTGCAGCCAATAGCTGTGTGGAAGGTGTTCTGCACTTTCATTTCTAACGGAATGAAAAGCTCGGAATTTCAGGAAAAGGAAACAAAAGTATATTGCAGCGTTTTTTATATGTACAATGTATCGTTTTATATTACCATCTTAAAGTGTTTAATGTCCCTATTAATAAAGGATGTGTAAATAACAAGTATACCACAAACTCCACCTATAGACAGAGATGGTTAATAATCAAGATTTTTATTGAATAAATATGCACACTTTTTATGATTCAGATAGAACATGCAGTTTCAAAGTACTTCTGTTATATCATTTGCTACATTCTCTTGTTTTCCTTTGTTGAAAAGCATACCTATAAAGGCTCAGGAGCACCAAAGCACTACTGGGAGCTAGATGCTGATTTGTGGCTACACATAAATGCCTGTTGTCACTGGCTTACCCAATGTGTTGAGCTAGCCCCCAGTATTGCATTGCTGCTCCTTCAACGAAGGATACAAAGCGACTGATCAAATGTATTAGTAAACTGGAAATTTGTTTAAAATTGTATCGTCTATCTGAATCATAAAATAAAAAAAATGTGGTTTATGCCCCCTTATATCTCTACTTTCTATGTTTTTTTTTTTTTTTATTTTAGAAAATGTTTGCTGTGAAGAGGAGGCATGCTGTTTCTGCAGACACAAATTCACAATTGTGAGAACTACAAAACCAAGTATATTTGATAATATCTTCTAGTTAGAAAAAAAATGTCAAATAATCTTGAGCTGCAACCAATAAACAATATAATTTATTGTGAAAATCATTGTTCTCAACTAATCTCATTCGATTAGTTGGTCTCTGCACTGCAAAAGCTGTTTCCGATAAACTCCTGCACATTGTATTGTGTTTTTATGGTTGTGTCCTTCGCTTAAAGGATGTTTACTTTTCACCTTTTCAGGACCATATAAGTTTGTTTCAGCTTAGAAGTACTCCTGGCTTATGTGGGTCAGATCACCTGTGCAACCCAGAAATAATAGGAGTCGTCATTTGGATTTATATTAAATTACAGACCTGCCAAATCACAAAGACAGGCCTTTTGGTACACAATTTTTCTCCCGGTGATCTACATATATCACACGGTGTGCTGAAGACCAGTGAGAACAGCGAGGAAGAGACTAAAGAGGCGCTGCATGAGGACATCAACATAAACCTCAAATTAGAAATAAAGTCCAGGCTTACTTTGTTGAGGCCCCTTGCCAAGGAGGAAAACCCTTTGCATTGTTGGAGAGCTAACAAAAGATAAATATCCTACTTAAACACCCCAGGCACCTTCTCTGCTGCAGGTGTTCTATCAGATTTTGCTACCTTATCAGAATTTGCTACCTTTCAGTGTGCATGCTCTGTATTACGTAATCGCACTTCACATATGTTTAAAAGGAATGTGTGCAATGCGATTGTTATCGGCAGCATGCACACTGAGTGGTAGCAAATTCTGTCCTGTCGGATTTTGCTTCGGCCAATAAATGCACGCATGCCTAGTTCCATCACTTGTCACAGTGGAATATGTGCCCTGCGCACAAGATATAAATAAAAAATTACACATAAAAATGTATTTCTTTGTGCACATAGTCTGAAGTTTATATTTGTAACAGTTTGTGGATTTTATGTTAAGCATAGGAAAAATGGTATTAAATTTTTTTTTTTTTTTTTTTTTTTTTTTTTATCCCATTCATCAAAATTTTTTTGCAGATTAATAGAACATGAAATTGTTGGTTGCTGTCCTAAAATAATCTTACAGAAACTTCTGGTAGAGGATAACATTGGATAACATTGAGAATGGATTAATATAATTCATTAACAATAAAAAGAATACAGCCATGAATATATAGCATTGCATCTTAAATAGAAAGCTATCTTTACATTGGTTTTTTTTCCTCAGCATTTTATTTTTATAAAATGATTTAAATATAAAAAGTATCCTCCCTGCTTTACACTAATCGTATACCATTATATTTGGAGCAGTAGAGCGCCCTTATAGTAATTTCTGTCCTGTAGTTAAAGGCATATTAAACCCCAAATTTTTCTTTTATGATTCATATAGAAAACGTATTTAAACAACTTTCTATTTTTCTTCTATTATAAATTTTCCTTATTTTTCATGGTATCTTTAGTTGAAAAGCAGAGACTTATACTGAAGAGCCGGCCCATTTCTGGAGCTCTAAATAAAAACAGTTTTGCAAGAACACTAGAGGGCAGCACTATTTTCTGCCAAAATGTGCTCCAGGTGCCTACCTACTAGGTATCCAACACAGAATATCATGGGAATGAAGAACATTTTAATAGAAGTAAATTGGAAATGTCTAAAATGTTATGCTCTGTCTGAATCACAAAAGTATAGTTTTGGGTTTCTTATCCCCTTTTTAAATGATTATTACATTTATATTTCTATCCTGCATGTGAAAGAAGCAATTAGTTACTTTTTGATATTGAAAAATCTAAGAACATGGAGCATGATTTTGTACTTAAAGGGACAGTCTACATTTAAAATTGTTTTTGTTTAAAAAGTTAGATAACTCCTTTTACTACCCATTCCCCAGCTCTGCACAACCAACATTGTTAGATTAATATACTGCATAACATTTAAACCTCTAAATTTCTGCCTGTGTCAAAGGCTCTATTTACAGCCTCTTAATCAGATGCTCTTGTATTTGCTTTTCACAACAGAAGACTGCTAGTTCATGTGGGCTATATAGATAACATTGTATTCACGCCCGATAAGTTATTGAAGATTTAGCACAACACAGTACTAACTGCAACTCAATAGATAAGTCATGTGATCAGGGGGCTGTCAGAAGATGCTTAGATACAAGGTAATCGGAGGTAAAAAGTATATTAATAAAACTGTTAGTTATGCAAAACTGGGGAATGGGTAAAAAAGGGATTATCTAGCTTTTTAAAACAATAATTCTATTGTAGACTGTCCCTTTAAAATATATAAAGCTTAACAGTACATTCTGTTGCTGCATTTAAATGGGCATTGCACTCAACACACACAGGCCTAGGTTACAAGTAGAGTGTAAATATGGTGTCCTAAAATCACTAAAGCGCAATCCATAGCACTCAGTTTTTACTTCCATATTACAAGTTAAATGTTCGCACTCAAGCGAAAGCCTTGGGCGTGCCAACATTTGGAGATTGGTAGTGCGGCGGTGCTAAATCCCTCACTTAATGGACTATTATGGGGTATGCTGCAAAACTCAGATCCCTATATGTCAATGTTAAAGTGAATCTTAGCGTTTTACAAATGCTAGGATTTACTATTGAAACAAAGGGCACTTTCATTCATGAAGTATAAGATACTTCATGTAGAAGGCTCCTTTATTTGATTCAATCCATCGCCGTTTTTAGCTGCTACAGCAGCCCACGGCTAAAAAATGTTTTGCCCAAGAGGTGACGTTTTCACCTTTTAGCCAATATCTGTGCGGTAAATCAGGCTTGGCGCCCATGGGAGCCGGATTTACCGCAATGCTATTAGCTTTGAGTTGAAAACGTCAGCTCTTAGCCAAGTTTTTTTGGTTTTTTTTTAGCTGTGCTCTGCTGTAGGAGCTAAGAGTGGCTATCGATTTAATCAATTAAAGGAGCTTTCTACATGAAGTATCTTATACTTCATGAATGAAAGTGCCCTTTATTTCTTTCAATAGTAAATCCTAGCGTTTGTAAAACACTAGGATTTACCTTAATTTTAAAACATTTATTTTTATAAGAAACTTAACATTAATATTATTATTTATAAATGAGTGTAATACTTTTAATATATATTTTTTTTTTTACATCAGTTTTGCGATATTATTCCCCCCCCCCCCAACACTTTACTTCATGTCTCCAGTCACTCCAAACTTTTAGTGCTACTATGGGTTGCACTTGATATTGTCGTGTCCTTGCTCTCTCTAAATAAAGGACACAGTAAATGTCAGTCACACTAATATTCTCTGGTAAAACTGTTTATAATTCACGTGTAATACCAGATTGTGTTCTACAGGGAGTGCAGAATTATTAGGCAAGTTGTATTTTTGAGGATTAATTTTATTATTGAACACGAACCATGTTCTCAATGAACCCAAAAAACTCATTAATATCAAAGCTGAATAGTTTTGGAAGTAGTTTTTAGTTTGTTTTTAGTTATAGCTATTTTAGGGGGATATCTGTGTGTGCAGGTGACTATTACTGTGCATAATTATTAGGCAACTTAACAAAAAACAAATATATACCCATTTCAATTATTTATTTTTACCAGTGAAACCAATATAACATCTCAACATTCACAAATATACATTTCTGACATTCAAAAACAAAACAAAAACAAATCAGTGACCAATATAGCCACCTTTCTTTGCAAGGACACTCAAAAGCCTGCCATCCATGGATTCTGTCAGTGTTTTGATCTGTTCACCATCAACATTGCGTGCAGCAGCAACCACAGCCTCCCAGACACTGTTCAGAGAGGTGTACTGTTTTCCCTCCTTGTAAATCTCACATTTGATGATGGACCACAGGTTCTCAATGGGGTTCAGATCAGGTGAACAAGGAGGCCATGTCATTAGATTTTCTTCTTTTATACCCTTTCTTGCCAGCCACGCTGTGGAGTACTTGGACGCGTGTGATGGAGCATTGTCCTGCATGAAAATCATGTTTTTCTTGAAGGATGCAGACTTCTTCCTGTACCACTGCTTGAAGAAGGTGTCTTCCAGAAACTGGCAGTAGGACTGGGAGTTGAGCTTGACTCCATCCTCAACCCGAAAAGGCCCCACAAGCTCATCTTTGATGATACCAGCCCAAACCAGTACTCCACCTCCACCTTGCTGGCGTCTGAGTCGGACTGGAGCTCTCTGCCCTTTACCAATCCAGCCACGGGCCCATCCATCTGGCCCATCAAGACTCACTCTTATTTCATCAGTCCATAAAACCTTAGAAAAATCAGTCTTGAGATATTTCTTGGCCCAGTCTTGACGTTTCAGCTTGTGTGTCTTGTTCAGTGGTGGTCGTCTTTCAGCCTTTCTTACCTTGGCCATGTCTCTGAGTATTGCACACCTTGTGCTTTTGGGCACTCCAGTGATGTTGCAGCTCTGAAATATGGCCAAACTGGTGGCAAGTGGCATCTTGGCAGCTGCACGCTTGACTTTTCTCAGTTCATGGGCAGTTATTTTGCGCCTTGGTTTTTCCACACGCTTCTTGCAACCCTGTTGACTAGTTTGAATGAAACGCTTGATTGTTCGATGATCACGCTTCAGAAGCTTTGCAATTTTAAGAGTGCTGCATCCCTCTGCAAGATATCTCACTATTTTTGTGTCAAGTCCTTCTTTTGACCCATTTTGCCAAAGGAAAGGAAGTTGCCTAATAATTATGCACACCTGATATAGGGTGTTGATGTCATTAGACCACACCCCTTCTCATTACAGAGATGCACATCACCTAATATGCTTAATTGGTAGTAGGCTTTCGAGCCTATACAGCTTGGAGTAAGACAACATGCATAAAGAGGATGATGTGGTCAAAATACTCATTTTCTAATAATTCTGCACTCCCTGTATTGTTAGTGCAGGGCTGCAATATAGGCCACAATGTGGAAAATAAAATTTAAATTATAAGTAAAGGATAAATGTTTATCAGTCTATTTTGACAGTACTTTGAATACCTGTATAACCTCTCGTGAGCATGTATGCTTGTAATTAAAGTTTTATTTACTGTAAACAAGGGTATGACAACAAGTCTTTGTGTTTTAGTCCTTTTGTTTTTTTGGTTATTATGTAAAAGAAATATATGTACAGTATACTAAAGGTTTTTTCCATTTCTTAAAGGGACATAGTACTCTAAAACTTTCTCCACTTCAATGTGTTTCTAGTGGTCTATTTTATATTTGCTGGAGTGTTTTTAATAGTTTGCAATCAACCCCCTTATCTTTATTTGTTGTTTGAAATGGCTGTTTTGCCTGTAGACATTATTGCCTACATTGAAAATATGAATAATGTATTCTCTGTAGAAAAGTAATGTTAAAAGGGCCAAATAGCTACAATAAATCTTACAGTAGGGGTAGGAGTGAGACTGTTTGTTTGTTTTATTTGAATTTCTTTGTGCCAAGCATTATTAGGATTTTCAATACCCAGGTATGTTTAGACATAGATAACATTAGCAGGTCTGCTTTACCTGCAAGTTCTTCACAATGACATACCCATACAAATGTTTTGCAACGCTTGTTGAGCATTTGCCAGATAAGTTAGCAGGTGATAATTACCTTCATAACAGAAACCTGATATGTATTAGCATGCCACACTTGCATAACATATGATAGTTGCTTCTACTCTGCGTGGCAGCACGAGAATTATTACACTTTTTTTTTTTTTTTTTTTTTTTTTTTTACCCAGGTAGCAATTGTGAATATACAGGCTGTATCCACTTAGCCTCTACCTTCAGCACAGGAGTTTGGGAGTGACAGTGTAACCTCATGTGTACAAGCACTACATACTTTGCAACACTTGTTGAATAATTGCTCTCACTAGTTTAAAACACTATAGATGTTGAACACATCATATGACTTTACAGCTATACCTAAAAATACAAGCCACACATCCCAGTTCTATACCTACATAGTGGCAGTACATACTGGCGTGGTTTTTAGTGGAATTGTTACCACCCAGTCTTGATCTTCATGTTTCAACACACCCTTGTTACCCACTTTGTCTAGAGATTTGTGGGCGCTTTGATACTTAAACATTAAAGGCAATAATATTATCAAGTACCACACTTGCCCGTTACCAGGATGTTGTCTCGCATTGTTTTTTTAATTCTTTTTGTGTGTTCTCTTATTTTAACCAACATAAAAAGTTACATTTTAAACAATCAGAAATTTCCTTGCCTCTTACGTCTGGGCACAGAGTGCTGTAATTGCATTCCTTCTGTGGATTTCTTCTTTGTGATGAAATATCTTCCTTGTTTACATAGAGCTGTTCAGGTGATACTTGTCAGCTATTTACAGTTACACTGCATTACTTTTATGTGATTTAGAATATGGGTATCATGTCCCTTCAATTTCTTGCTTTTGGCAAATTAAAGGGACAGTAAACACCAGAATTTTTGTTTTTTAAAAAGGTAGATAATCCCTTTATTACCCATTCCCCAATTTTGCATAACCAACACAGTTATAATAATATACTTTTTACCTCTGTGATTACCTTGTATCTAAGCCTTTGCAAACTGCCTCCTTATTTCAGTTCTTTTGACAGACTTGTGTTTTTAGCCAATCAGTGCTTGCTCTTAGGAGCTTCACGTGCCAGAGCTCGGTTATCTATATGAAACACATGAACTAACACCCTCTAGTGGTGAAAACTGTCAAAATGCTTTCCGATTAGAGGCAGTCTTCAAGGTCTAAGAAATTAGCACATGAACCTCCTAGATTTAGTTTTAACTAAGAATACCAAGAGAACGAAGCAATATTGGTAATAAAAGTAAATTGGAAAGTTGTTTAAAATTACATGCCCTATTTAAATCATGAAAGTTTTTTTGTGACTTTACTGTCCCTTTAATGTGCTCAATGAGCCCTATATAGGTAGTCCCACTATGTTTGCTTTCACTTTTTTCTTTCATTATTATTTGTTTTTATTTGTTTGTCAGGTTGTTGAAGACTATACTGCAAGATGGCAGGTCCCTTTACCCCAACTTCAAGTACTTCAGACAGCTCTCTGTTGCTTCACATCTGCCAGTGTGTCTTTCCCAGCTGAATGTGAGCACACACAGTGTGTTTTGAGTAGACTAGCTTTGTAAGTACGGTTTTCTATTATAACTTGTGCCTAGAGCCATCATTATGCATGTATTGCATTACATTATTCAAGTGTAATTTTTTTTTGTGTAATCAGAAAAAAATTAATTGGTGTTTATGGTACATTCACAACCTTTTTTTAATTTTTTTTTTTGTCATTCAATGTTAAATTTAAAAATATTAGTTCAAGTGATGAACACTCAAATGTAAAACTTACTTTAGTAACTTATATATTTTTTTTTCTTCTTTCCCCTGACGTTTTGCCATTGTCAAAATCATGGCATTTTTCAATGTAAATAAAAGCATTATATTTTGCTTTTGATGTTGGTAACGCATGTTCAAAAGATCCTGTGTGGGTTTTTTTTTTATTTTTTTTCATTGAAACATGCCAAAATGCCAGGATTTTGATTAGACAATGGTGAAAACGTCAGTGTGGGGGGGGAAAAAGGTCTTAAAGGGACACTATACCCAAACATTTTCTTTCATGATTAAGGTAGAGAATACAATTTTAAACAACATTCCAATTTACTTCTATTACCTAATTTGCTTCATTCTTTAGATATACTGTAATGAAGAAATAGCAATGCACACGGTGAACCAATCACAGGAGGCATCTATGTGCAGCTACCAATCAGAAGCTACTAAGCATATCTAGATATGCTTTTCAGCAAAGAATATCAAGAGAATGAAGCAAATTAGATAATAGAAGTAAATTAGAAAGTTGTTTATAATTGTATGCTCTTTCTAAATCATGAAAGAAAAAATTTGGGTTTCATGTCCCTTTAATGTCTGGGCTGCCGGAGCTTGCAATAGCAAAGTAGCAGTTGTATATGTTACTAAAGTAAGTTATAAAACTATTTTTAGATTTTAAATCGAACGTAAAAAAATAAAGGTTTTAAATTCACAATTACTTTAAAGGGACAGTCAACACCAGAATCTTTGTTTATAAAGAAAGATAATCCCTTTATAACACATTCCCCAGTTTTGCATAACCAAGTTATAATACACGCTTTACCTCTGTAATTACCTTGTGTCTAAGCTTATGTTTACTGCCCTCTTATTTTATTTCTTTTGACAGACTTGCATTTTAGCCAATCAGTGCTCACTCCTAGGTCACTTCACGTGCATGAGCTCAGTGTTATCTATATGAAACACATAAACTAATGCCCTCTAGTGGTCAAAATGCATTCAGATTAGAGGCAGTCTTCAATGTCTAAGAAATTAGCATATGAACCTCCTAGGTTTAGCTTTCAACTAAGAATACCAAGAGAACAAAGCAAAATTGCTGATAAAAGTAAATTGGGAAGTTGTTTAAAATTACATGCCCTATTTAAATCCTGAACGTTTTTTTGGACTTGACCTTTTTAACATTCTGGTGCAAAATGGTTATAGTTGGATTTTAGTTTCTGGACCCTCTTTAGCTGAAACTGTATCTGCTTTAGTGTTTATATTTTTTAGATAGAGAGATTTCTTTGTGTAAAAGTGCAATACAAAGATCTGTACAAATCTCGATGTTTGTGTCTTGCACTTTCACACAAAGAAATGATAGATTTGATTTTATGTTTAAGCATCCTTTGCCAAGCTTTTTTTTTGCATCTTTCCTATTTTCTATCACAAGTCAAATTAGGGATACCTATAAATTTGATTACATTGATCAAATAAACAGTGTATAGAATGTTCGTGGGAAAAATCAACATTTTTATTTAAATTTTATGGAAAAGGCAAAATAAACAAATGCAATTTTTGTCTTGTAAAAAATAGTATGAGATATTAAATTTAAAGGTCAAAATTGAAACGTGCATGGGTACAAATAGAAGTCTTTTTGCAATTAACAAAAATGCTTCTAGTAAAAGTTATAACAGTTGCACTAGTATTCAAACACCACACCTTCTCAGAAAGTCAGTGGTGACTTGTTTGACACATTACGCTTCCATAGAAGCAATACACACAGTCTCTAGCTCTGAGCTTTAATACTGGTGCACGGGATCTCACAGGATATGTACATATGCCGCAGAAAAAAATAAACTTCCTTGATGAATTTTTGCTAATGATGTATATGTATATATATATATATATATATATATATATATATATATATATATATATATATATATATATATATATATATATATATATATATATATATATATATATATATATATATATATATATATATGAGCTTCTATTTAAAATAGCATAAATATTTCTTCTTTCTATAGTAACGGTATGAACAGGTCACCTTGGCAACGTTGTTCATTTAAAGCTGCGCATTGACTTTTTTTATTTATTTTTTTATTTTAAGGAGTCTATTTGAGTTGCTGCTGTTTTTTGGGAAAGATGAATTCTACGAAGTTCCTTTAAAAGAGATCCTGGGTTCAGTTCAGGTAATTCTTGGGATAGTTGCACACTTATATTTTACTTTTTCTTTCTAAAAAATATGGTTGTCCAACGTAAAGTCCCACATGCTATAGTGGAATTTTTCTTTTGGAATGTCTTATCTAACCTTTCCAATTTATTACGTTGGTGAAAGAGTGAAAAATGTCACCTGAAAATTCAGTACATAACTTATTCATAGTCCTGTAATCTGGTATATTGTTTGAATTATGTACATATCAGAAGAAAAACTTGCATTGGTTGTTAAAATAACACAGCATATTTCTGCTCTCATACACCTGTTATTGTGTCTAGCATTTTTTATTGCATTTCTTGTTCTTGCCATCTCGCTTGTAGCAAGTGAAATGATTCCCTGCATATTCATATTTTTATATTTTTGTACAACAAATGCCAAATATGGCTGCTGGCAGCGGTATTTTTGCTGATTTCGAGGCTGTATTTCTTTGTGTGAAAGTGCAAAACACGAAAATCTGTATTTGCACAGGTCTCTTTTACACAAATCTGGCTCTGAGAAGAGCAGAATGCTCTCCTTCTCTTTCTCTTCTCTCTCGTGGTTTTTTTATATTTGTGAACCTTTCCTACTCTACCTTTACCTGCTCTGCCTATGGACACTATTAATTATGTCCTTCTGTTCACTCTTAATTCCTTTACAAAAAACACAAAGTATTCTCCTGCTTTCCCTATTTTAGTGCCCTGTGCCTCCTTTTAAAATATCCTCGGTAATCTTTCTCTGCCTGTGCCATCTTTCTTTCATGTAATTGGCAAGAGTCCATGAGCTAGTGACGTATGGGATATACAATCCTACCAGGAGGGGCAAATTTTCCCAAAATCAAAATGCCTATAAATACACCCCTCACCACACCCACAATTCAGTTTTTACAAACTTTGCCTCCTATGGAGGTGGGGAAGTAAGTTTGTGCTAAGATTTCTACATTGATATGCGCTTCTCAGCATTTTGAATCCTGATTCCTCTCAGAGTACAGTGAATGTTAGAGGGATGTGAAGGGAGCATCACCTTTTGAATGCAATTCCTCACGAGAGAGATCTATTTCATAGGTTCTCTGTTATGGTCGTAGATTCATCTCCTACCTTCCTCTTCAGATCGACGATATACTCTCATATTCCATTACCTCTACTGATAACCGTTTCAGTACTGGTTTGGCTATCTGCTATATGTGGATAGGTGTCTTTTGGTAAGTATGTTTTCATTACTTAAGACACTCTCAGCTATGGTTTGGCACTTTATGTATTTATATAAAGTTCTAAATATATGTATTGTACTTATATTTGCCATGATTCAGGTTTCAGTATATTTCCTTTTGCAGACTGTCAGTTTCATATCTGGGAAATGCATTTTTTAGGAAAATGTATTTCTTACGTGGGGTTTAGTCTTTTTTTTTCAATTGACTGTCATTTTAAAGTCACGGGCAGAATTAGGCTCCTGAGGGCGCAAAATGCCAAACTATATTGCGTCATTTTTGGTGCGAAGTTACATACGATGACGCAAATTCGTCATTTCCGGCGTCTTTGTCGACGCCGAGTCCTTTCACAAGGTTTCGTCTTCAATGACATGAGTGTGTAATTTCTGGATGTTAGCGCCAAAATTTTTTTTGGTGGGTCATACTTGCCGCTAAATATTTTCATTATTTTAAACCCCATTCCTAAATACCTCTTGCCTGTTTCTCTATCCGAGGGCTATGCTGTTTGCATTTTTTTCCCATTCCTGAAACTGCCATATAAGGAAATTGATAATTTTGCTTTATATGTTGTTTTTTCTCTTACATTTGCAAGATGTTTTAATCTGATCCTCTCTCAGAAATCACTGTTGGAATCCTGCTGACTGATATCAGTTCTACCAAAGCTAAGTACATTTGTTGTAATCTTGTGAAGATTATATCTCCAGCTGTGGTTTGTAATAAGTTTTCATGATAAACTTTTACATGCAGAGAATGTGTCCATCAGTAATAGTACATTGGAGAAGTAGGATAAACCTAAAAAAGATGTGTAACTAGAAAAGCACTCTGCATCTCTTATTGAGCCAAAATGGGTTACTGATTGCTAGAATATAGGTACTTGAGTTGTGTGTGTGTATATATATATATATATATATATATATATATATCTCCAGCATAAAAAGGCACTCACTGGTTAGGTAAAACATAACATT